>NC_069505.1:223003179-223190679 GCF_027579735.1 Bombina bombina | reverse complement strand
TTTAAAGAAATACAGTTGTAATTTATTTCATTGTAACATTTATTGTTTATAATTATTAATGTCTTGTTTGTTAAAACATTATCTAGTCATACTTGTCTCCTCTCCACAAGAAAATCTTTAGATTTTGAACATTTCAGCCAAAGAGAATGAATGCAGAAGTAAAAGTTACATAATACATTCTACTTTTAATTTAAACAGATTTTAATCTTACATGCAAAACATATTGTACTCATTTATAAATAATCATCTTTAGGTGATGAATATTTTTAGAGGGGCATGCTAGTTTTAAATACTCTATTTATACTCTTTTATTTAAATAAATGCCCTACTTTTACTGGGCTTTATGTAACCCCACCAAATAGGTTAAATATATAGTAAAAGTTATGTTTCAGTACCACTCCTGGTGAGGATACAGTTGATGAGCAAATGAAAAGCAGGCATACGTGCATATGCTCCAATCACTGGTTATATCCTCATCTGAAGGAAATAAAGTGGGGTTTCCAAGAAAATAATTTTGACTATGAGTTAAAAAGATATGAAATGAAACAAAAAATATATATTTTGTAATTGAGACAGAGGGGCATATTTATCAAGCTCTGTATAGAGTTTGATTCCCAGTGTTTCTGGCGAGCCTCTAAAGACCACTGTTCCATAACTTTTCCACCTGCTCTGAGGCGGCAGACAGAAATCGACCCAATCGAATATGATTGGGTTGATTGAGACCCCAAGCAGGGGGCGGCATTGCCCCAGCAGTTCACAAGAACTGCTGGTGCAATGATAGCGCTGTCGACATTTATCGATGTGCAGTGGACATGATCCGCAAATCATAATTAATAGGCCTCAGAGCATGCAATTTTTTTAAAAAAAAGTTTTCAATTTACTTCTATGATCAAATTTTGGTTCGTTCCCATGATATTCTTTGTTGATGAGATACCTAGGTAAAATCTGTAGCACTACATGTCAAGAGATAGAGCTGCTATCTTGTGCTCTTGCAAATGGATAACATTCCTGCAAAACTGCTACGAAACACGTGCACACTCCTGACTTTACATCCCTGATTTTCAACAAAATATACCAAGAGAACGAAGAAAATAACAGAATAGAAGTAAATTAGAAAACTTTTTAATATTGAATGCTCTATCTTACTTATGGGTTTCATGCCCCTTTAAACACATAATAAAAGAGCTCTAAGAAGAGTATTTTATTTATATACTAAATTGCACTATACATTAATTGGAAGAAATTGAAACAGAGCATATATTGTTCCATTATTTTATTGCATTATGAATAAAATCTGCACTGAGTAAAACACATATATTCTGTTTCTATACTAAAGAGAAAACAAGAGATTATGTTAACCCCCACTCCAAATGGTGTATACATATAAAGTCCCCACTTCAGAGCCAAAGTGTATTGTCACCTCTGAGCAGGACACAGCTATTGATGTCACCAGGAGTGGTATATGCACACAGCAGCCATTTATCAGACTTGTTTTTCTAAGGAACAACTTAGAGCAAAAAAAAAACACTTATAAGGAAGGAAAAACTCTCAATTACTGACTCAACTTGCTGGGACACCCTCTAGGAATTGTTATCCACATATAGATCCTTTAAAAAAAAGCCATTATAGTAGGAAAAATTACATGTTCTATTTTAATGCTGCAGGTAAATTTTAAGACTAGCGACCCTGAGCCTCAATGTGTTTAACCTCTGTAAATTGGCTAAAAACATGGTAGAAGTACTGCTTGGGACATGCAGAGCACTGCTGGTCTTGAGCTGAAACTGCCACTGATCCAATGAGCAGAGCTAGTCTCACAACCCAGCTGTGTGATTGGATCAGCAGCAGTTTCTGTTTGGGACCAGCAGTGCTCTGCGCTTCCCGAGCTGTAATTCTTCTGTGCGTTTTCTCCCTTTGTGGGGGTTATAAAGTGGCAGGGTCACAAGTATGAAACTTAAAGGCTCAAATAAATTAGAGCTTTTCATTTTTTTTACTATAATGGCCCTTAAAATTAACAAAAGGAGTGACACTCTGTATTCATGAACAACAAATTCTGGGCCAGATTAGAAGCTCGCTCGCAAACCCCACTGGAAGTAAACTTTTAGATAAGTTGTTTAAAATTACATGCCCTATTTGAATCATGAAATATTTTTTTGGAGTTGACTGTCCCTTTAATACTGCATACAAATATCCTGTATTTTCTGGTTGTAATATAATAAAGAGACTGAGAAATAATTATATATGGTCATTATACCATTACTAAAGCAACAAATCTAATGGTGGCCTAAGACTTTTGCAAAGTACTATATATATATATACACACACATTGTAGCCCTTTCCATTCAAATAGCTTGTCATATACCATATACCTTCTATATAAAATATTTTATTAATATTTATATAAATAAGTTTTATTAGATAGCGTATATATGAGTGTAACACCTTATTTTAATGTATTTATGTTGTGTTTTGTGCAAAAAATATTACGCTATGAGGCCCATTTATCAAGCTCCAGATGGAGCTTGTGGGCCCGTGTTTCTGGCGAGTCTTCAGACTCGCCAGAAACACAAGTTATGGAGCAGCGCTCTAAAGACTTCTGCTTCATAACCCTGTCCGCCTGCTCTGATGAGGCGGACAGGAATCGCCAGAATTCAACCCGATCGAGTACGATAAGGTTGACTGACACCTCCCTGCTGGCGGCCGATTGGCCGAGAGTCTGCAGGGGGTGACGTTACACCAGCAGCTTTTGTGAGCTGCTGGTGCAATGCTGAATATGGAGAGCGTATTGCTTTCTGCATTCAACGATGTCTGTGGGACCTGATCCGCACTGTCGGATCAGGTCCGACAGACATTCGATAATTCGGCCTCTAAGTCTCAACTCGCTCTAACCCGATGCACACAAACTTAAATTGCACTCGAGCGTACACATTTACTTGCAACATGTAATACTCGTGCAACTTGTAATCTGGAACAGTGTTTTCTAAAAGTATATTTATATTTCCCTTCTGGAAAGGGGTTAAACACATAGTAGAAGTACAGAGAGAGAGAAAAAAGTGGTTGTTAAAAGGTCTACAAATCTGAAGACCAAATATAGAGAAAAACTCAACATTATTGTTATAATGTTTTTAAAATATTGACATATAGGTTGTGGTCAAGTTCACTTTATACAGAGTATCTGCATAAATGCAAATTATTTCCATGCGCTAAAGTACATTAAATACTTTTTTTAAAAAATTAAGAGGACATAAATACAGCACATAATGTTTAATCATCATAGATTTCATATAAGTTTATGTCATCCTACCTGAGCTACCAGCTGGCAAAGTCGCGAACCTTCTTGAGTGAGGCTAAATAAATTGTGAATTGCAGTTTCCATGCTGTATATATTATCACAAGTCTCCATCTGTTCAACCAGGCTCTGTATAACAGATATAATTATAGCCATTAATAGACAGACAGATAGAAACAGATAACAGTAGAAAGATATAAATAACAACCTTTTTATGTTTATGGGGCCTGACACTATCCACCAATAGCTAAAAAACTGAAAAAACAGGGCACACAGAAGTGTCCTCTGTAAACTCCTATCCAAAATTAACCCTTCCCTAGGTATAATTATAGACAATATACGAAAATAAAAAATGTATGGTAAGGAGCGCTCAGAAGAGCAATAGAGTACTGGCGGAATAAATAAAGAAATATATACTATTTATTACTCAATGGAATACAAAATGGTAAAAAAATATAGTTCTAATACAATTCATATGCAAAATACTAAAGTGCAAAATACTAAAGTGCAGAAATCTTGAGTGCAGATTGCTAAAGTGCATAAGATATAACAAACCTATAGTATAAGTGCTTAAGATAGACTTAATAGCCAAAAAAATTAATCAAATATTAATCAAATGTAATATGCCGTAACTACATGACCGAATGACAAATATTGTGATGACCTACAGCCCACAACTAAGATAGGTCATCTAATTGCAAAGTGAATGCAAAGTTGATGCAAATAAAAGTCTCTGAAATTAGAGATGTGTAGCAGCGCCAAGTGTGAGACTGATGTCCAGTGTTTCAAAGAGTATTAACAGAGTCCAAATAGGGATAGAGCAGACTGACCTCAGAGTAAAAAGTATCTTACAAAGTCTGACATATGCGTAAGGGCAAAAAGCTCTCTTACTTGTGTCGGTAAAATATTCAAGAGGACCCTTAGCCACACTCACGACTCCAACTAGGTGTCCCTCTATGACCAATACCTGCTTTTCTGTTATCCAGTAGTGTGGTCTCAAAAGTATATGTCTTGGATAATCGGATCTTACTCATGGACCCTTGGCCACATTTGCAGCTTAAAATGGCATCCTTACTCTGATCACGATTCCCAGTCTCCCGTTGGCAGGGGCGGTACTATGATGTATATCTCTGCTATTGGTCAGATGAGAATCCTGTTGCACGCTGAGAGCGTGATAGAAGCACTTTGGCAGTGAAAATTCTGAACGGCCGTTCAAAGTCTTTCAATTTCCTCAAAACCTCCGTCTGTCTATCCAGACTCCTTAGGTTTATAAAAAAGGTGCAAGTGCTGAATCAATGCTGTAGTAGTTGACGCGTTTCGCCCCTGGAGCAGGGATTTATCAAAACATACTCTGGGTCATCTGTCTGTGATTTTTAAATACCCCTCCATTGTCATCCATTGGTTCTTGTCAGCTCATAATTAAAGGTGGAAACGCCTTTAAAGATGGATATTTCTTTTCCACAGTATATCTGCTAACAACATTGTATATAGCATATACAAAATACAAAACATTTGTTCCTGTTATATATTAAAAACATAAATCTGGTCTAATACAGTAAAGGCATATAATAGATCTTTACAAGAATTAAATAAAAAGTTAAAAGCCAGCAGTGATGTCTATACTAATGGGTTCAATATGGCAGGCTCTGAATGAGTATTATTACAGCATAGGAATCAAAGAAAAGAATCAATATTATAAATGAAGAAAATATGTTATAATATACAAATTAGGAATAGATACAATAAACCAGAAAAGAGTCATCTTGCAATAAGGATTTTCTAAGGTTAATGTGACAAGAAAGGGGGATAAGTCTAGTTCAGAGTTTAGGTCAAAATGATGTAAGGTCTGCATTTTATAAATGAGCTCTGCATCCTTTCTCAGGAGTTTTTGCTAAAAATTTCCCCCTCTCCAGTCTGCACTGACTTTCGAGATTCCCCAAAATTTGAATGCTTTTAGGCTGTTTTTATGAACTTCACGAAAACAATTTTTTATTTTTTTATTATTATACTTTTTTTATAAAGTGCCATCATATTCTGCAGCGCTGTCCATGGATACAGTTCATTTAAATAAAACAATATAAAACTTGTAAGAGACAGGACAAAATTTACAAACACATACAGGAGGAATTGAGGGCCCTATTCCAGTGGGAACTTACAATCTAAAAGGGTAGGAGGTTGAGAAACAGGAGGTGAGGACTGCAAGATTGAGAAAGATGTTAATGCAGAGTTAGATGAGGGAGATATTGTTAGGTAAGAGAAATATTATTGAGTTAGATGGTAGGCTTCTCTGAACAGAAAAGTCTTCAGAGAGCATTTAAAAGAAGAAAGATTAGGGCAAAGTCTGACAGCATGAGGGAGAGTGTTCCAGATGGTAGGTGCTGCACGACTAGCATGAGAAGAGGTGATAGTCACAGATGCAAGGAGCAGGTCATTGTTGGATCTTAGTGGGCGGGCTGGAGTATACTTGATGATTAGAGAGGATAGGTAGAGGGGATCGATGTTGCTGAGCGCTTTGTATGCAAGGGTGAGAATTTTGGATAGATTCTGCTGTGAATGGGGAGCCAAAGAACGGACTTGCAGAGAGGTGCAGTAGATACAGAGGGACAGGAAAAGTGGATCAGCCTGGCAGAGGCATTTAGGATGAAATAAAGGGAGGAGAGGTGGAAAAGAGGAAGGCCAGTAAGTAGGTTATTGCAGTAGTCAAGTCGGGAAATAACAAGTGAGTGGATTATTTGCTTTGTAGTGTTAGCGCACATAAAAGGTCGAATCTTGTAAATATTGCGTAGATGGTTGTGGCCGGATGTAGAAAGTGATTGGATATGGGGGACGAAGAATAGATTTGAGTCAAGTGTAACTCTGAGGCAGCGGACTTGGGGCGATGGGGAAATGGTGATGCCGTCAACAGGGATAGAGAAGTCAGAAGTCGGCATAGAGATTGAGGCGGGATAAGAAGGAGCTCAGTCTTGGACATGTTAATCTTTAGGTGGTGAGAGGCCATCCAGGAAGAAATACCAGATAAGCAGTTGCTGACATGAGAAAGGACAGAGGGAGAGAGAGCAGGGGTGGAGAGGTAGATCTGGGTGTCATCAGCATAAAGGTGATATTTGAAGCCATAACTGTTGATAAGTTTACCCAGCGAAGAAGTATAAATGGAGAAGAGTAAAGGAGAGTAAAGGACCCAGAACAGATCCTGAGGTACAGACAGAGGCATTGGAGAGGAGGAGTCGTTGGCAAATGACACAGAAAAAGACCTGTGAGAAAGATAAGAGTGAATCAAGGAAAGAGCAGTGTCACAGAGGCCAAAAGAGCTAAGGGTCTGTAGGAGGAGGGGGTGGTCAACTGTGTCGAAGGCAGCTGACAGGTCAAGTAAGATGAGTATAGAGTAGTGGCCAATAATTTTAGCAGAGAGAAGATCGTTAGTAACCTTGGTAAGGGCAGTCTCAGAAAATTATTATACATATGGGTGTCTAGTTTCTCCTTCTTAATGCAGTTTAGGTACTCTCATATCTGTTCCCTAGTGGTCTCCCCAATATACTGTTTGTGACAGGTGCATTCGATAATGTAGACTATGCCCTTCTTTGATTTTATATACATAACCATTTAGTCTGGATTTAATTTCTTTACACTTGGAGCTAAATTTACAAGATTTACATCCAAAGCAGGGGAAAAACCATACAGTAAATTCCCCTGTAGGTCACTTTCTTTTTTGGGAGGTTTACCTTTCTTGAACTCAATTGGAGCCAGTAAGCTTTTCATATTTCTAGCTCTCTTATATACTATTTTGGGGGAACTTGATTCCTTATCCCCTATAATCAGATCTGTGTGTACTAAATGCCAGTGTTTCTTCATACTCTTCTTATATAGATGGTTGTCACAGTTATTATCTGTCACTAGAAGGACGTTAAAATCATCTGTAGCCCCATTCTGTTTCTCATATTTGTTTTTTTTATTGTATGTAAGTAGATCATTCCTATCTTTTTTGTTTACCTGTTCTGTAACTTTTTCGATAGTTTCAGGGTCATATCCTCTTTCTAAAAAATTATTTTCAAGGATCTGTATCTGTTCCTCATAATCTGAAGGTCTAGAGCAGTTGCGTTTGATTCTCAAACATTGTCCTTTTGGGGTGTTATTTTTCCATTGGCTGAGGTGGCAGCTCTTCGAATGTATGAGATTATTGGCATTAACTTTTTTTTAAAATGTGTTTTTGTGATTATACTATTTTCTATCAATTCAATGTCTATGTCTAGGAAGGTGATTTTATCTGGACTAAATGTATAAGTAAAACTAATGCCTATATTGTTTTCATTCATTTCAGCCAAGAATAACTCCAAATTTGTAGTGGTTCCCCTCCAACTAAAAATAATATCATTGATAAATCTCCTATAGAGTACGAGATTCGCCCCAAGTCTATGAGGGTAAATAAATTCCACCTCCCATTTATCTAAAAATAGGTTGGCATAGCTGGGGGTGAATCTTGTACCCATAGTGGTTCCCCTTGTCTGTAAAAAGAACTTATTATTAAAAGAAAAGTAGTACTGGTTTAAAGGGACAGTCTACACAAGAATTTTTATTGTTTTAAAAGATAGATAATCCCTTTATTACCCATTCCCCAGTTTTGCATAACCAACACAGTTATAATAATATACTTTTAACCTCTGTGATTATCTTGTATCTAAGACTCTGCAAACTGCCCCTTTATTTCAGTTCTTTTGACAGACTTGCAGTTTAGCCAATCAGTGCCTGCTCCCAGATAACTTCACGTGCATGAGCACAGTGTTATCTATATGAAATACGTGAACTAACACCCTCTAGTGGTGAAAAACTGTTAAGATGCATTCTGAAAAGAGGTGGCCTTCAAGGTCTAAGAAATTAGCATATGAATCTCCTAGGTTAAGCTTTCAACTAAGAATACCAAGAGAACAAAGCAAAATTGGTGATAAAAGTAAATTGGAAAATTGTTTAAAATGACATGCTCTATCTGAATCATGAAAGTTTATTTTGGCCTAGACAGTCCCTTTAATATGAACTCTATACCTGTTAAAAAAAATTCTTCCTGTTCCATTTTTAAGGGTTTATCTCTAGACATCAATAGGTTGGTGGTCTCTATTCCCAACTTATCCTGTATGCTTGTGTATAGGGAAGAAACATTGCAAGTTCCCATTATTAATCCTTTTTCCCATTGTATTTGATTTAGACACTGTAGTATATTTGTAGTGTCTTTTAAATATGAAGGCAGATTTTTAACGTAATGCTGTATGAATGTATCTATATATTGGGAGAGGTTGGATGTGATTGAACCAATGCCAGATATGATTGGTCTTCCGGGTGGGTTTACTAGGTCTTTATAAACCTTTGGTAAATAATAAAATACCGGGATTTTGGGGAATTTTGGATTTAAAAAATTATATTCCCTATTTAAAATTATCCCTTTTTCCTTGCCGTCGTTTAGAATTTCTGTCAGTCTACCAGCAATTTTTTTGTAGGGTCTAATTTTAACTCCTGATATGTCTCTGTATCATTTAACAGTCTATTGGCTTCTTCTAGGTATTTTAAAGTATCCAGGAGGACAACCCCCTCCCTTGTCAGCCAGCTTAATGGTTAGCCAGTTGTCTTTTTTTAAAGATTCTATAATTTTCCTTTCTTTCCTTGTTAGTTTATTGGTAGGATATTTGTGTAGTTTAGCATTAGCTCTTTGTACTAATTCTCAAATAGTTCTAAATTTCTGCCTTTTTCATTAGTAGGGTAGAATTGTGACTTAGGTTTTTGGTCTGTGTGTTTCCTTTCTGGGTTAGGGTTCACTGCCATTTAGTTGTGTACTGTGTTTCTTTCAATTGGATTTTTAAGGAAGAATCTTTTAAGGGTAAGTTTTCTTAGAAATTGACTTATATGTATATGGGTATTAAATTTGTTAAGTCTTGTTGTGGGTGCAAAACTTAAACCCAAATTAAGTACCTTTTCTTCCTCTGTGGTTAGTACCCTGCTGCTTAAATTAAATATTCCTGACTTTACTTCTATTTTGTTCTCTACATGTCTATTTCCCTTTCTTCCTCCTCTTTTCCCTCTCTGTTTCTTTTTCTTAGGGGTGGGCCATTTGCAGTTGGCTGGTTTTTGGATGTCCCTTGTGTTGCTGGGCTTGCCACTAAAAAATAATTCTCAGTTCTTGGAGTTATGGGTACTATTGGTAATTTTTCAAATCTATTTGTACATGTTAGATCCCAGTTCTGGTTGTTCTTCGTTTTTTTATTTCTCCCTCTTAAAAATTCTCTTTCCCTATATGTATTATAGTATCTATCATTTCCTCTTCTAGAATTATCATTGTAGTAGGAGTTATATCTATAGTCATTATTATTTCTATATATAAAATAACTATTGTCTCTGTTTTCAAACCACCTCTTCTGATCATACCTTTCATATTCCCTGCCTCTATTTCCAGAATATGCATATCCTCTTTGTTGGGTATCAAATTTCCTATTATAGTATCTGCATTCTAGTCTGTCTTCTATGTGCCAATTTTCTTTATTCCTCTGTTGTGAGTTATAGTTGAAGGATTTTTTATGGTTTCTTTGGCCATTGTGTTTGTAATCTAGGTAAGTCTCCCCAATCACTCTCTATTTCTTGTGTGTTTAGGTCATCTGATATACTATTATTTGTGTTAGTTTCTATTTCACCTTCTAATGGGACTTCCTTACCCATCTCAAGGTAATCTCCTTCGTCTCTCCTATATTTTTTTCACTTTGTGTCCAATAATTCTCTATTTAGAACATTTAATCTTTGCAATATACCTGTCTGTTTCTCTTTAAATCTTTTATCTTCCCTGGGGTTATTTAACTCATCTTTTATTTGGGATTTATTGTTTCCTATAGTTTCTAATGAGTCTTCCCTAGATCTTTTTAGTATATTCATTAGTGTAAAAGATATACTCTCCAGGGCATCATCCCATTCCTTTTGAAAACTGCTTTTCAATTCATAAGTACAATTCTTTTTAAAATAAAAATGATTAGTAGTCAGCACCAGGAGAGCAAAGCACACAAATTTACTATAAAAAACGGCCACCTAACAGGGTCGTACAGATGAATAAATAAATAAATAGTGGGGGCATAGGAGCGCCACTCAAATGGGGCTTAAGTGTGCTGGTGGAAAAGCTGGGCCCAAAGAGATTATCAATATGGGTGTGTAATGGTCAAAAAAACAACACATAGTACTGTATTACTAAAGAGCGTAGAAATAGTACTGTATTAATAACATATAAAACTGTATTAGTAAGGAGCGTAGAAATATGGTGAAAAATACATACAATAAAGATTTTATAAAAACATATGTTATATATAGAAACGGTTTTATTCCAAGGAATATATGGAACAAGATTGCTAGAACTATGTAGCAATCTAGCAATATTTAAAAAGCAACAGTGAAAAAGATATGTCAAACAAAAAAATTAATGAATGATATAAATGAATCTGAGCTCAGATAAACAAACGTCCCATATATAAAGCAACGATCTAGTCCCAAAGTCTATACAGTCACAAAGAGTAAAAAATCCAGTGGAGGTCTAGTGTGGAAGGATCCAGAGAAGAGAGAGGAAAGTACTATTATCCAAGGGAGGAAAATCTTTTCCTTTTAGTTTAGCTAGCTTTTTCTGTTTTTGTGCATCTGTTTGTTTTTTCTTTCACAGGTACCTTTTAGATGTTCTTACTCTGAACCAGAAGTTTTGGATAAAAGATTTTACTCCCCTGGATAATAGTACTTTCCTCTCTCCTTTCTGGATCCTTCCACACTGGACCTCTACTGGATTTTTTTACTCTTTGTGACTGTATAGACTTTGGGACTAGATTGTTGCTTTATTTATGGGACATCCCTTTATGTGAGCTCAGATTCATTAATATCATTAATTAATTTTACTTATTGTTCCTTTTTTATTTATATACCCTTATTTTGTCATATGTTTGACATATGTTTTTCACTGTTGCTTTTTAAATATTTTACTTTAGATTGTGACTAACTCTGCTAGATTGCCACATAGTTCTAGCAATCTTGTTCCATATATTCCTTGGAATAAAACCGTTTTTTAAATATAACATATGTTTTTATATAATCTTTATTGTCTGTATTTTCCCCCCTATTTCTACGCTCCTTACTAATACAGTACTATGTGTTATTAATACAGTAGTATTTCTACGCTCTTTAGTAATACAGTACTATGTTTTTTGGCCATTACACACCCATATTGATAATCTCCTTGGGCCCAGCATTTCCACCAGCACACTTAAGCCCCCTTTGGGTGGCGCTCCTATGTCCCCACTATTTAAACCTCTAGGTACAAGATTATTATTAATATATATTTTTTTTTAAAAACTAGTTCTGTCTTTTGCTTCAGTTCACTTGTTATGTTTTTCTCCAATTTTTTTAAAGTGGAGTCAAGATTTATAGGAGAAGTATTGGCTTCAGTGAAGGTGTCATTACCCATATTTTGTAGTACTTTATCTCTCCAAGTTAAGATATCATCCTCCATAACTATGCTGCATCTGTTCTGGTTCACAAGAGCAAGGGAAGAAAATAACAATGCGCACTGAAGTATCCTATAAGATATAACAAAGCTATAGTATAAGTGCTTAAGATAGACTTAATAGCCAAAATAGTAAACAAATATAAATCAAATGTAACATGCCGTAACTACATGGCCAAATGCCAAATATTGCAATAACTTACAGCCCACAACTAAGATAGGTCATCTAAGTGCAAAGTGAATGCAAAGTGGATGCAAATAAAAGTCTCTGAAATCAAAGATGTCTAGCAGCGCCAATTGTGAGACTGATGTTGAGTGTTTCAAAGAGTATTAGGGTTAGTCCAAATAGGGATAGAGCAGACTGACCTCAGAGTAAAATGTATCTTGCAAAGTATGACATATGTGTAAGTGCAAAAAGCTCCTTTATTTGTGTCGGTAAAATATTCAAGAGGACCATTAGCCACACTCACGGCTCTAACTAGGTGTCCCTCTATGACCAATACATTATTTTCTGTTATCCAGTAGTGTGGTCTCAAAAGTAAATGTCTTGGATAATCAGATCTTACTCACGGACCCTTGGTCAAATGGCCCACCCCTAAGAAAAAGAAACAGAGAGGGACAAGAGGAGGAAGAAAGGGAAAAAAGACATGAAGAGAACAAAATAGAAGTAAAATCAGGAATATTTAATTTAAGCAGCAGGGTACTAACCACAGAGGAAGAAAAGCTACTTAATTTGGGTTTAAGTGTTGCACCCACAACAAGACTTAACAAATGTAATACCCATATACATATAAGTCAATTTGTAAGAAAACGTACCCTTAAAAGATGCTTCCTCAAAAATCCAATTGAAAGAAACATAGTACAGAAACATACTAACTCAATGGCAGTGAATCCTAACCCAGAAATGAAACACACAGACCTAAAACCTAAGTCACAATTCTACCCTACTAATGAAAAAGGCAGACATTTAGAACTATTCAAGAAATTAGTACAAAGAGCTAATGCTAAACTACACAAATATCCTACCAACAATCTAACAAGAAAACAAAGGAAAATTATGGAAACTTTAGCAATCTGCACTCTAGATTTCTGCACTTTAGTATTTTGCACTTTAGCATTTTGCATATGAATTGTATTAGAACTCAGCGTATTTATTATTTGTTTGCCATTTTCATGTGACAGTAATTTAATTTTAACTCAGGGAGACATCCCTTTTTTAATACTTTTAAAGGGACACTGAACCCACATTTTTTTCTTTTGTAATTCAGATAGAGCATTCAATTTTAAGCAACTTTCTAATTTACCCCTATTATCAAATGTTCTACATTCTCTTTGTATCTTTATTTGAATAGCAAGAATGTAAGTTTAGATGCCGGCCCATTTTTGGTGAACAATCTGGGTTGTTCTTGCTGATTGGTGGATAAATTCACCCACCAATAAACAAGTGCTGTCCAGGGTCTGAACAAAAACTGTCTGGCTCCTTAGCTTAGATGCCTTATTTTCAAATAAAGATAGCAAGAGAACAAAGAAAAAATGATAATAGGAGTAAATTAGAAAGTTGCTTAAAATTGCAAGCACTATCTGAATCACAAAAGAAAACATTTGGGTTCAGTGTCCTTTTAACTTGTATAGTTGCTCAAATTTGGTGTTTTCAATATATCCATATATATTTGATTTAACCATATATTTTTTGACCATTGAAATATTCCATTGAGTAATAAATAGTATATATTTTTTATTTATTCCTCCAGGACTCTATTGCTCTTCTACAATGCATTTTTTATTTTCGTATTTTATCCACCAATAGACATAGAAAGTGTCATTCTCTGTATGATCAGTAATCTGCCTTCATATAGTAAGGTAGATGATCAGTGATCCCTTACTATATGAAGACAGATGCCTTCTCCCCCCAGACACAGTTTCCGCTAAGCTGATAGCGAGGACAGCGCCATGTAACTCTGTTCTAGACATAGGTACTACATCAACACAGTACGCTGGGCAAAGTTAAGAGTTAAGGATATGACCACTGAACCAATCAGGAGCAGTGTACAAATATATCCTGTTAGTACATCCTTATCTGGATTGTGTCAAGCATGCAACTTTCACTATATGATTAACCTTTTTGCAATGCTTCCACACAGCATGACAAGATTTTTTTTTTTTTTTTTTAAATAATAATTTTTCTTTTATACTAAAATATTCCTTTTAAGTAATACACTTGCTTAAATAAAAATGCAACACAAAAAATAATTTTGGTTGAGTGAAAAGAAAAGAAGATATTACATTTATCAGATGAAGTAGCAAGCTCATTATCAAATGTCATATTTCAGTATAATTAATACTGCCTTACGGGCAAAAAAATATTTTTTTAAAGAAATTAAATTATATTAAAAAACCATAATGGTTTTTAAATAAAAACATAATAAACTATTAAATACAGTGCACCATATCTAAAATATTTAAGATGAATATCAGAAATCTACAAGCAAATAAAAGTTTTAATGGATTTGATACAAATCAAACAAAGGATGATTAAAGGTATCTAAACCCAATATGTTTTCTTTCATGATTCAGATAGAGCAGCAATTTTAAACAACTTTCTAATTTACTCCTATTATCAATTTATCTGTGTTCTTTATTTAAAAAGCAGGAATATAAAGCTTAGGAGCTGGCCAATTTCAGGGCCAGCACCCTGGGTAGTGCTTGCTTACTGGGGGCTACATTTAGCCACCAATAAGCAAGCATAACCCAGGTTCTGAACCAAAAATGGACCAGCTCCTAAGCTTACATTCCTGCTTTTTAAATAAAAGATGCAAGAGAACGAAGAAAACTTGATAATAGGAGTAAATTATAAATGCCTAGATTTAGAGTTTTGTCGGTAAAGACCCGCGGTGCTAAAGAGGCTTTTTTTTTCCAGCGCACCCTTAAGACAATGCTGGTATTTAGAGTTGTCTGAATGGCTGCGTTAGCCTCAGAAAAGGGAGCGTTGAGCATAATTTAGCTCCACTTCAACCCTCAATACCAGTGTTGCCTACGGTAGCGGTAAGCTGGAAAAAAGTGCTTGTGCACGATATCCCCATAGGAAACAATGGGGCTGAGCTGGCTGCACAAAAACCTAACACCTGCAAAAAAGCAGCGTTCAGCTCCTAACGCAGCCCCATTGTTTCCTATGGGGAAACACTTTCTAAGCCTACACCTAACACCCTAACATGAACCCCGAGTCTAAACACCCCTAATCTTACACTTATTAACCCCTAATCTTCCTCCCTCGCTATCGCTGACACCTGCATTATATTATTAACCCCTAATCTTCTGCTCTGGACACCGCCGCCACCTACATTATAGCTATGAACCCCTAATCTGCTGTCCCTAACATTGCCAACACCTATATTATATTTATTCCCCCCTAATCTGCCCCCCTCCAATGTTGCCACCACCTACCTACACTTATTAACCCCTAATCTGCCGACCGGACCTCGCCGCCACTATAATAAATGTATTAACCCCTAAACTGGCGCACTCCCGCCTCGCAAACACTATAATAAATTTTATTAACCCCTAATCTGCCCTCCCTAACATCGCGCCACCTACCTACAATTATTAACCCCTAATCTCCCGCCCCCAACGTCGCCGCTACTATAATAAAGTTATTAACCCCTAAACCTAAGTCTTACCCTAACACCCCCCTAAGTTAAATATAATTATAATTAAACTAAATAAATGTACTATTATTAAATAAATTATTCCTATTTCAAACTAAATACTTACCTATAAAATAAACCCTAATTTAGCTACAATATAACTAATAGTTACATTGTAGCTATTTTAGGATTTATATTTATTTTACAGGCAACTTTGTATTTATTTTAACTAGGTACAATAGCTATTAAATAGTTAATAACTATTTAATAACTACCTAGTTAAAATAAGTACAAAAGTACCTGTAAAATAAATCCTAACCTAAGTTACAAATACACCTAACACTACACTATCATAAAATTAATTAAATAAATTAACTACAATTACCTACAATTACATTTAATTAAATAAACTAAACTATAGTACAAAAAAAAACACTAAATTACAGAAAATAAAAAAAGAATTACAAGAAGTTTAAACTAATTACACCTAATCTAAGCCCCCTAATAAAATAATAAAATCCCCCAAAGTAAAAAAATGCCCTACCCTATTCTAAATTACAAAGTAATCAGCTCTTTTACCACCCCTTAAAAGGGCATTTTGCGGGGCATTGCCCCAAAAGTAATCAGCTCTTTTACCTGTAAAAAAAATTACAACCCCCCCCCCCAACATTAAAACCCACCACCCACATACCCCTACTCTAATTCACCCAATCCCCCTTAAAAAAACCTAACACTAACCCCCTGAAGATCTCCCTACCTTGAGCCGTCTTCACCCAGCCGAGCCGTATTCTTCATCCAATCCGGGCGATGTGGTCCTCCATCCGGGCGAAGTCTTGATCCAAGCGGCAAAGAATCCGGGCGATTTCTTCCTCCAAGCGGCATCTTCTATCTTCTTTCTTCCGGCTCCATCTTCAGACCGCCAACGCGGAACATCCACCTTCCCCGACGGACTAACGACGAATGACGGTTCCTTTAAGGGACGTCATCCAAGATGGTATCCCTCAAATTCCGATTGGCTGATAGGATTCTATCAGCCAATCGCAATTAAGGTAGGAAAAATCTGATTGGCTGATTCAATCAGCCAATCAGATTGAAGTTCAATCCGATTGGCTATTCCAATCAGCCAATCAGATTGAGCTTGCATTCTATAGGCTGATTGGAACAGCCACTTTGTTTGTTCAGTTTGTGCCTGAGTCAGACGGCAGATCACTTTCCTTTGCAGAGAAGGTAGGACTTAATGAGCAAATGTTTTTCTTATTTCTTTGTGCAATTTCGGATTGTAACTTCAGTGTGGTAGTAGTTGTATGGTGGGGCCAGGGGTCCATAAAAACACATTTTCTTAACAGCAATGTATTTATGATTATTTGACAATGCTGTAGAAATTCTATATTTAGAACCATGCAGAAATGTTTCCTCCTCAATACACAAATGGTAGGTGCCCTTTTGGAAGATATGCATTTTATATATATAATATTAATTACATTCCAGTTTACTGCCCCTTTATGCAAGGATTTTCCAGATGCAATGAGGCATTTTATCTAAGATTTTTACATCTGTATAAAATGTTATACTCTCAGACTAAGATTGCTCAGTGTTTGAGATGAGACAGGTTAACTTAAAACTGTTCAGTTTACACTACAGCTGACTTAATTTTGAAATACATACCAACCAGCCTAAATCATGCATTTAACCAGATCTAATGGTATGAGTACCACAGCTTATGGTTCCACCAAGACCATATAGAGTACAGCATTTTCAAAATCCATAAATACAGCTGACAGATGGGAACATTCGTACACTATATTTGAAGTGGTGCTCTTGGTTGGGGAAAAAACATACAAACATATGTCAACCTTTTAAAAGTAGTTTTCTTCATCTAGCCATCTACCCAGATCATTAATGTACAATTTTGTATTCACAAAATTATTTTTGTTTGCACATTTACAAATATGATTCTTTAAAAAGTGATCTCTTAATTTCTGCAATATTTTTTTTTTTTTCAACAAGCTTTATTTAAACAAAAGAAAAATATTACAAATACAAAGGGCCATACAATTACATGCATCTGATAAAGGAAAAGAAAAATTTGTATTCATATTGTCCGTGGCGAGGGGTGCAAGTTGGTTTTTAAGAAAAAGAGTCCATGGAGGGCCCAAAACTAGGCCGGCTTGAATTCTCCCTCTGCCATCAAACTTTAACACCATTTGTCCTTAAGCATGTTCGCATGGCTCTCTGCCAGTATTTAGCTTGATTTTCCAACAAAAATTTATTAATATACGTACATAGAAACCATATGTTAACATTTAAGTAAGGTTAAATACTCATCAACATTGTGAAATGTTCACCGGATAGAGAGAAAAAGCTAGTCTAGAAAGAAGGAGTAGGAAGAGGAGGAGGTGGGGGAAAGGGGGAAGGAGAGAGAGGGGGAGAGAGAAAAAAAAAAAAAGGGGGGGGGTAGATCCAGAGCCCACAAGCCATGACTAATTTGACTATTTTATTTCCACATGGACATCATTATGTCGTAGAAGGGTAATTGATTGCTCATTGAGTAATGCAGCTTTTCCAGCACAAGTAACTCCTCTACGGTATTTCGCCAGTCGGAGATAAATGGTATCTCCGAGCACTTCCATAAACTGGGGATGACCCTCTTTGCTCCTGTGAGCATAATCAGGAGAAGAGCCCTTTTCTGGCTCTCCATTTGTTCAGGGAGGTGCAAGAAGAGGAGGGTTTCGGGTGTGTTTGGTATTTGTATATTTAGTTTCTCTGTCATTACCCCAATAACTGTCGACCAGTAGTTTGTTAATTTGGGACATCCCACCAAATATGTAGTAGTGTGCCTGTCTCGCCGCAGCCTCTCCAACAGGTCGCTGTAGCCGACGGGAAAAGACGATGTAATCTGGATGGTGTATAGTACCATCTGGTAAGCAGTTTGAGCTGTATTTCTTGGACAGTTGCCGAAACGGAAGAGCATTCAACCATGCGGAATGACTTCAGCCATTCTTCTTCCTCAATTGTGTTGTGCAGGTCGTTATTCCATGCTCTAGTGTATGTCGGCAACTGTGTGTCAGGTGGGGTGAGTAGCAGTTTATACACTTTTGAGATTATTCTTTTGGGTGGCGTGAGGCTTGTGCAGAGAGATTCATAAGGGGTGAGCTCCCTGCAAAAATCACTTTTGTGTTTGTGGTGCATTAAGTAGTGATGCAATTGGTGATATCTCATCCAAGATGTGAATATGCTACCATAGCATCCTGCCATTTCCCTTTGGGGTCTAAGTTTACCATCAGCCAGTGCAGAGTAAATAGAGCCATGTCTCAAGCTGTGTGGGTTATGTAAGCGTCTGCTCAGTGTGAAGTAGGGAATATCAGGGTTTTCCAGGATTGGAATTAATGGCGATGAATTGGTAGATATGAGAGTGCTGGTAGCTATAGTTCTATCCCATTCTAGGAAAGTTTCCGAGATCAAGTGAAATCTGTGTAAATTTTTGGGGCGTTTAGTTGAGGGAATCCAGGCTAGGGAGGCAACATTATTATGCTGAAGAATCTGGCCGTCTATTCTAACCCACTGTTTTTGATGTGTGTTGTGAGCCCATTCTATCACCCTTTGAAGAAGAATAGCCCTTCTGTACAATGTTAGGTTTAGAAAGCCCAGGCCTCCTCTGTCTCTGGGAAGGTAAAGTGTCTTTTTAGGTATTCTAGGTTTTATTCCTGACCAAATGAATTGTTCTAGTGTTCTCTGAAGATTGGTAAGGTAGTCCTTAGGTAGGTGAATAGGGAGGGTTTGCAGAACATATAATATTCGTGGTATGACATTCATCTTAATGAGACCTATCTTCCCTAGCCATGATAAAGATTTATTCCTCCATGAGGAGAGGTGATTGATTATTTCTTTTCTTAGGTTAATGTAATTATTTCTAAATAAGTCAGAGGGGGAGGCTGTTAGGTATATGCCTAAGTATTTTAACTTGGTTGGTGAAAGTGGTACCTTGTGGTTAGCAGTTGGATATTTTCGGGGGAAGAGTTAACATTGAGCAGTTCTGATTTTGATAAATTTAGTTGGAAATTAGAGAGCCTTCCGAATTCCTCCAATTCCCTAAGGAGTTCTGGTATCGACGTTTCAATGTTAGAAAGGGTGTAAAGAACATCGTCAGCATATAATGCCTGTTTATGTTCATTGTCTCCTATGCAGACTCCCTTAATCATAGGGTTGAGATAAACCTTTTGAGCCAGAGCTTCTATGGAAAGAGAAATAATAATGGTGACAGGGGGCAGCCCTGGCGTGTACCATTGGATATGGGAAAGGTATTAGACAAAGTGCCATTAATTTTAATCTGTGCATTTGGGAATGAATAGAGTGCAAAGGTCATGTTGAGGAAGGAGTCTCCAAAGTTCATGGTCTTCATGACCCAACGCAGAAAAAGCCAATCAACCCGGTCGAAGGCCTTCTCCGCGTCGGTCGAAAATAGTGCCATAGGCACCCCTTCAACTTGTGCGTAATTAAGTAGTTGGATCACTTTGGTGGTATTATCGCGGGCCTCCCTGCCCGGCACAAATCCCACCTGGTCAGTATGTACAAGAGTTGTATCTATTTAGGCGGTTTGCTAAAATTTTGGCTAAGATCTTGATATCCAGGTTCAAGAGGGAGATGGGTCTAAAGTTTGATGGGGAGTTGGGTGGCTTACCCGGTTTGGGTAAAACAGTGATATGTGCTTTCAGCATTGTTGCAGGTAGTGTTGGGTGCTCTATTAAGTCATTGAAGAGTTGGAGCATGAGAGGCCCCAATGTCTCCCTAAATGTCTTGTAATATTTTAGAGAAAAGTCGTCTGGGCCTGGGCTCTTCCCACTAGGGAAATCTTTAATGGCCTGTAGGAGTTCATCTAGAGTAATGTGCGAGTCCAACCTGTCTCTTTGTTCAGAATCTAACTGCGGTAGGTTCAATGTCTTCAAGTATGGTCTATCAGTTGACCCCTAGTGTGAATGTCTGCTGGAAGGTGTGAAGTGCCTGAGGGCTGGTTAATGTTATATACGGACTGGAGAAAGAGTGAAAGGAGTTTGCTACCCTTTATCAAGGTTCCATCTGGATTCTGCAGGGAGTGAATATGTGTTTTCAGCTGCTTTCTGCGCACAGATCTGGCAAGCAGTTTACCAGGTTTGTTGCTGCCTTCGTGGTATTGTTGTTTCATGTTAAGGGTTTTATGATTATGTGCTTCTAGGAGGAGTGTTCTAAGGGCCCCCCTAGCAGTGTCTAGGGCTTCTCTAGTATCTTTATCTGATGGGTTGTCTTTGTGTTTACTTTCCAGTTGTGTTATGGTTTGTAGAAGATTGATATGTTTTAGTCTGTTTTGTTTGTTAATACGTGCTTTGATTTTGAGAAATTCCCCTCTGATTACGCATTTATGCGCTTCCCATACGTTCGTGAGCGATGTTTGTCGGGGGTCGTTGTGTGTTAGGTAATTTGTGAGTGATTTTTGGATTTCTGCAGTAATGGTGGGGTCACTTAAAAGAAAGTCATCGAGTTTCCAAATATATGTCATTGGAGGAAAGTCGGGCCATTGAACTGAGCATGTGACTGGTGCGTGATCTGACCAGGTTATGTGGCCTATGGTGCAGTCATTGACCATGTCTAAACCATTAGAGTCTGTGTAGAAATAATCTATGCGTGAGTATTTGTTATGGGGAGGGGAGAAGTATGTGAAATCTTTGAGTCTAGGATGCAGTGTGCGCCATATGTCATGAAGCTAAAGGTTTGCAATTGTGTTTTTGACCAATTTAATTATTTTAGATGGGGTGCTCGATGCTCCATTTGATGTGTCCAGCATTACATCCATCGGAAGATTAAAGTCTCCCGAGAGGAACACCGGGCCCTTCGCATGGTCAAGTATGAGTTTTGAGATTTTAGATATAAATGTATGCTGCTCTGTGTTTGGGCTATATATCGTGGCTAATGTTATTGGATGTTCGTAAAGGAGCCCTATGATGATCAAGTATCTGCCCTCTGGATCTTTTTCAACATGTGAGATCTTTAAAGGCACTGAGTGGTGTATTAGGATGCCCACTCCGCCCTTTTTGGATTGCCCTGAGGCAAAATGAGCTGTAGGGTATTGAGGATTGAACCATTTCGGTTCCCTCCCTTTTCGGAATTGGGTCTCCTGGAAGAACAGCACATGGCTATGAAGGTTTTTTTAGCGCTCGGAAGGCTATAGACCTTTTACCTGCATTGTTTAGGCCCTTGGCGTTGATGGTAGTCATCACCAGGTCATGTGAGCGAAATCTGCTCGGTTGGTGGTTCATTCTGTATGGGGGGGGGGGGGGAAATAGGGGGGGGAGAAATTTAGGGAAGAGGAAGGAATGGAGGAGGAATAAGGAAAGGGTGGTTCGAAGGAATGAAGAGAGAAAAGGGAAGGAAGAGGGAAGGATGGGTGTTTTCAGACGTGGAAATTAGGGGGGAGAAGGGGTTTAGCAAGAATTGAGAAGAAAGGATAGTAGTAAAGAAAAAGAGAGAACAATCCGGTTTACTATCTTATACAATATCAATTCACTAAATAAAACAAGAATTATTCTGCACTAAACAACTAGGTTGCAATTGGAGTAATACCAAGATAAATATGAGTGGTAAGGTTTTGGTCGGGGTCGTAACCCTCAAGCTCATACGAATAAGAAAAAGAAGTGTATCTTAATCCCCTGTCATCAAGGTTAGAATAGGGTAGTGGAGCCTATAAAGGTGGCCAGGAAAGGTTATGTATTTGGGAAACGAGAATATGTGGGAAGGGATATTGGAGGGGAGGGGTGTGGCCAGAAGGAAGGGCTCAATTTGGGCTATGTGGAAAGGAAAAGGGAAGGGAAAGAGCAAAGGGATTGGAGAGGAAGGAGACTGGGGGCTAAAGAGGGGGAGTAAGGGAAGTATGGGGGTAAAAATGGATTTGAGATGTTAAGGAGTATGTAGCTAGCTGGGTACAAGTAAAGGAGGGAAAGTGAGAGAGGATTAGGAAAAGAGATGGGCCTAGTATGAGAGGTTAGGGATGGGAGGGTGTAGATGAATGAGAGGAGAAAGGAGGGTATTGGGATAGATGGTAGAGATGAGGGAGAAATAAGGGGAGATAAGAAAGGGTTATTGAGGAGGGTGGAGGTGCGTAGGAAAGGGAAGAGGAGGAGGTTGTCATGGAAAAGTGGGGGTAGAGGTTTAACTAAAGTTTCAGATGTGTGTCATAGGTATGCCCAGTGGTTAAACTTTGAGCGAGTGGAAGGTGTCCTGTGATAATTGCTAATTTGTGATGGGTTCTTAACGGACTCTTATTGCAGGTGATTAAAGGAAAAAAAAGATATGTTAGTCAGACATAAAGAAACGCAATCAAATATTTAGGACCTACAGTGTCATGAAAGTAATGTAACATTTTTAACCAACATTTGTAATAACTCTAGGAACTTTTCTGTTTAACAAATTAAACACTTTAAGCTAAATGTTATAAGGAAGGTCCATCCGGTTGGGACCCTCTCAGGGGTGGTCCCCCACATTATAATGCCCAGTATAAGTCATCAGGCATCACAGAAAGGTGTAACAAAAAACAAAAGGATACAATAGTAGTCCTCTCAAGTGGAGGTATTAATCTCCTCCATGAGGAAATAATCTCTGAAGTCAGATGTTTGAACGTGAGGTTGAAGGATCTTGGGGAGGTGCAGTGAGCCGTGGGAGTTGGTCGCCATCGATAGATAATCCAGAGTAGAAGGTTCTTTCGTCCATTCCTGGGTGGTAAACAGCAGATTTATTCTGGTGAGTGGCTACTATTGATACCGGGAAGCCCCAGCGATACTGTATTTTGTGGGTCCGCAGTTTGGCCGTAATGTGGCCTAGTTCCCTTCTCTTCTGGAGGGTTGTTGGTGATAGGTCAGAGAAAATTTGTATCTCCTCTCCTGCGTGGTGCACTGGATGTTTAAGGCGTGCTTGTTTGAGGATTTCTTCCTTGTCCATATAGTTTAGGAACTGAACGATGATATCCCTGGGGGGAGCCTTAGGTGGGGGCTTCGCTCTGAGCGCTCTGTGAGCGCGTTCTAAAATAATGTCTGATGATGAGCGGGATTCTTTCAATGTGCGAAACAAACTTTGCAAATAACCATCGATAGCTGGGGGATGGACACCCCTCTGAAACGTAAATTGTTCCTTCGTCCCCTGTTATCAAGGTCTTCGATTTTGTCATTCAATTGTTGGATTGTTTCAGATTGATTTTGGATCTCTGTGGTAATAGCTTTTTCGGAAACTGAGTGTTCTTGTTGTTTTGCTTCCACCTGCGAAACTCTTGTGTCTAAAGCTGCGATGTCTCTCCTAAGCTCATTGAAGAGATTTCGCATTTCCTGCACCGCATCCCTAATGTCTTCCTTGGAGGAGAGGTGCATTAAATCTTCTTTTGTAATCAGCTGTTGGGCCTGTGTGTTTGGGCCTTTTTGTTGTGCGTTATCTCTTTGTGGATTGTTTTCCATTTTGTCCGGCGTTTCAAGGGTCAATGAATCTATCTGTTTCAGATATTTGTTTAAGGTGCCTGTAGGAGTATTTTTTACTTCTCTTTGTTGTCTTTTGCAAGGCATCCCTTTTGTCTACGAACAGATTGTGAAAAGCAAAAGTCAATAAAAGTGTCTCTGCAGGGGGTACATTACTTATTAGAGATATCTGTTCCCTTTGTATTTTTCCCCCTTGTTTTCTTTCTGAAAGCAACCTCAAGGTAGGCTCTTATTCGTGGTGAAGAGTAATAACGGAGGCTCAGGGTTATCGTATGCTTTATGTGGTAGCCTGCGGTTGTGTAGCTAGTTCAACTGCAAAGTCAAGGTGTCAAGGGCAGGCCTGTTGTTTGAGCACCTCACCTTATTATTCCCTGTGCTAAGAGTCTTTATACGTTGTGTGACACTGCAGTTTAGAAACTTAAAAGGTTGCTTAAGTGAGAGGGCTTAATGCACTGCCCTTTATGTCCCCAGTAGTTGGGCTGAGATGAGGTCTCCGCAGGTGTGTCACCCTGCACCCCTCCCTGCCGAGAGCGCGGGCCTAAATATGTCCTCCTTACTGGGTAAGGTTAATGGCAAAGATTGGCTTCCGTGAGTTATATTTATTTTATATATTTATTTTTTTCCCCCAGCGTATGCCTTTGACGGAGATGATGTGCTTTGCTAGTGATAAAGGGAAGGTTGGGCTGGGTCGATGCGGTCTGAGAAGCCTGTATGTATTTCCCTCTAGCGGGTTGGTGTGTGGCGCACTTAGGCCCAATCAATGTCAGTGTAGCGTGTTGAGGGAGCCCGTGAGGGCGAACAGCTCACCTCTCAAATTGACAGCGTATCTTCAATTTCTCGGGTAGGTCCGGTGAATGCTGCCGCATATAAATAGGGGAACTTTTATCAGTATTACAGTCATCGTATTGCTTGAGGGTTGAAGAGCTCTAATGAAACACAGCCATCACCCAGCGTGGCTTAGCTCCGCCCCTTCTGCAATATTTTTATCATGCATGTCACACAATGTTGATTTAGGGGGTGCAAGGTGCATAAATGTTTCCTCCTGTGAGTGTTTCTGTGGGTGTCTGTGCTTATGTATTTGTGCTTTGGTTCTGAGGCTGTCTCTGTCGGTGTTTCCTTGGGTGTATGTGCAAGTTTGAGTTTGTGTGTGTGTCCATTGTCCATTCCTTTTTAGGACATTTTGACCTTACTACTGATTTTTCACATCTTTCTACAGACTTTGAGACTAACGAGACCTTTCTGGAAGTCACCAATCCACCATTTAACCTTTAAATTATTGTTTAGGCAGTTCAGGGCCCTTCCTTTCAGCCACTGCATGCTGTTGTCATCATTTAGTTGGCATCTTCCTTTACAAAAAGATAATCAGAACTAACTCCATATTTTGTTTTCTAAATCTCCTTTTTTTTTTACAAAACTGTAGTTTACCTCATTACTTGTCAGGTCAATGTAAACAAGTGCTGAGTTTTTGTGTCTGATTGTGTTTTAGTGTTTATTTGCGTGTCTAACTGTCTATATATGAATCCTTATGTGTGAGTGTGTGTGTGTGTGTGTTTCAGTGTATGAGTTTGTCTGTGTGTGTGTATGTTACTACCTTTACAACATTTCCAAGTTTAAATAGACACTTAAGAATAAAGTGCATATATACATTTTAGTCACTTGGTCAAAAATTGCACATGTCAAAGGAGGAGGGGGGGGGTTATCAGTGGTTAAGTCAGGGACCCCAAAATTTCTAGTGGCGGCCCTGCTTTTGGCAATGCCCCGCAAAAAGCCCTTTTAAGGGCTGGTAAAAGAGCTGATTACTTTGTAATTTAGAATAGGGTAGGGCATTTTTTTATTTTGGGGTTTTTTATTATTTTATTAGGGGGCTTAGATTAGGTGTAATTAGTTTAAACTTCTTGTAATTCTTTTTTTATTTTCTGTAATTTAGTGGGGTTTTTTGTACTATAGTTTAGTTTATTTAATTAAATGTAATTGTAGGTAATTGTAGTTAATTTATTTAATTAATTTTATGATAGTGTAGTGTTAGGTTTAATTGTAATTTGGGTTAGGATTTATTTTACAGGTAATTTTGTAATTATTTTAACTAGGTAGCTATTAAATAGTTATTAACTATTTAATAGCTATTGTACCTAGTTAAAATAAATACAAAGTTACCTGTAAAATAAATATAAATCCTAAAATAGCTACAATGTAACTATTAGTTATATTGTAGCTATATTAGGGTTTATTTTATAGGTAAGTATCTAGTTTTAAATAGGATTAATTTATTTAATTATAGGAATATTATTTTGTTTAATTAAAAATATATTTAAGTTAGGGGGGTGTTAGGGTTAGGGTTAGACTTAGGTTTAGGGGTTAATAACTTTATTATAGTAACGGCGACGTTGCGGGCGGGAGATTAGGGGTTAATAATTGTAGGTAGGTGGCCGCAATGTTAGGGAGGGCAGATTAGGGGTTAATACAATTTATTATAGTGTTTGCGAGGCGGGAGTGCGGCGGTTTAAGGGTTAATACATTTATTATAGTGGCAGCAAGGTCCGGTCGGCAGATTAGGGGTTAATAAAAGTAGTTAGGTAGCGGCGACGTTGGGGGGGGGGCAGATTAGGGGTTAATAAATATAATATAGGTGTCGGCGATGTTAGGGGCAGCAGATTAGGGGTTCATAGCTATAATGTAGGTGGCGGCGGTGTCCGGTCGGCAGATTAGGGCTTAAAATTTTTTATTATAGGGTTTGCGATGTGGGGGGGCCTCGGTTTAGGGGTTCATAGGTAGTTTATGGGTGTTAGTGTACTTTGTAGCACAGTAGTTAAGCGATTTATGTTCCGGCGTTAGGAGTCTTGTCGGTAGAGGGTCTACCACTCACTAGTTTCAAGACTCCAAATACCAGCGTTAGGCAAATCCCATTGAAAAGATAGGATACGCAATTGACGTAAGGGGATCTGCGGTAGCCTGGAGTCGCGGAAAGAAAGTGAGCGGTAGACCCTTTCCTGGCTGACTCTAAATACCAGCTGGCTGTAAAAAGCAGCGTTAGGACCCCTTAACGCTGCTTTTGACGGCTAACGCCAAACTCTAAATCTAGCCAAAAGTTTCTTAAAATTGCTGCGCTATTTGAATCGTGAAAGAAATATTTGAGTTTAGTTTCCCTTTAAATGAAAATACATTAAACAATATTTCTACATTGAGTATAACAACATAAAGTGCTAATTAGTATTTTGTTTAGTGTTTTTATTTTGTATGTAATGGATTCATTTCTAATTGCATTGTAAGCAGTGTGTATTAATATCAGAAGGAAATAATTAACACACATAATGACAACAAATTGCCATCACTTTTTAGTGTCATTATAAATAATCTAAGGCAGACATGTGGCACCGCCAGGAAGCATTGCATCATGAAGAGAAATAATTCATTATGATTAACATCAGAAAGGGTAAAGATTAACAAATATGTCTAGCTGACTTCCATTTATAGAGCTTCTCCCTGCATCAAATGAACACAGAAGGCGAATAAATGATAGATAGATAGATAGATAGATAGATAGATAGATAGATAGATAGATGATAGATAGTTGATAGATAGATAGATAGATAGATAGATAGATAGATAGATAGATGTTGTAGACGTTCTACAAAAAATAATAATAGTAGATAGAGAGATAGAGAGATAGATAGATGCTAATGACAGTACAAATAATAATAATTATAATAATAATTATTATTATAATAAAGATAGATAGATAGATAGATAGATAGATAGATAGATAGATAGATGCCGTTGACGCTATACAAATAATAATAATAGAAGATAGAGAGATAGAGAGATAGATAATTATTATTATAATAAAGATAGATAGATAGATAGATAGATAGATAGATAGATAGATAGATAGATAGATAGATAGAGATAGATAGATAGATAGGTGCTGTTGACGCTCTACAAATAATAATAATAATAATAATAAAGGTAGACAGACCGATAGATAGATAGATAGATAGATAGATAGATAGATAGATAGATAGAAATAAAGGATATATATTATATAAGGAAATGGGACTACACACACACTACACATAATGCAATGGGGCTGTTGTTCATGGATGGCAGTGGCCTTTTCAAAAGTCAGACGCCTAGATTACGAGTTTTGTCGGTAAGGCTGTGCGGTGCTAACGAGCAATTTTTCCTTACCGCTCACCTACAGTAACGCTGGTATTAAGGGTCTTTAGAAACCCGGCGTTAGCTGCAAAAAAGTGAGCGTAGAGCAGAATTTAGCTCCACATCTCACCTCAATACCAGCGCTGCTTACGTTAGCGTTAAGCTGGTAAAATGTGCTCGTACACGATTTCCCCATAGGAATCAATGGGGGAAAGCCGGCTAAAAAAAACCTAACACCTGCAAAAAAGCAGCGTAAAGCTCCTAACGCAGCCCCATTGATTCCTATGGGGAAATACTTTTTATGTCTACACCTAACACCCTAACATGAACCCCAAGTCTAAACACCCCTAATCTTCCACTTATTAACCCCTAATCTGCCGCCCCCGACATCGCCGACACCTGCATTATATTATTAACCCCTAATCTGCCGCTCTGGAAACAGCCGCCACCTACATTATACTTATGAACCCCTAATCTGCCACCCCCAATGTCGCTGCAACCAACCTACACTTATTAACCCCTAATTTGCTGCCCCCAAAGTCGCCGCCACTATATTAAATGTATTAACCCCTAAATCTAAGTCTAACCCTAACACCCCCCTAACTTAAATATAATTTAAATAAATCTAAATAAAATAACTATCATTAACTAAATTATTCCTATTTAAAACTAAATACTTACCTATAAAATAAACCCTAAATTAGCTACAATTAACTAATAGTTACATTGTAGCTAGTTTAGAGTTTATTTTTATTTCACAGGCAACTTTGTATTTATTTTAACTAGGTACAATAGTTATTAAATAGTTATTAACTATTTAATAGCTACCTAGTTAAAATAAAGACAAATTTACCTGTAAAATGAATCCTAACCTAAGTTACAATTACACCTAACACTACACTATAATTAAATTAATTACCTAAACTAACTACAATTAAATACAATTGAAAAAAATTATCTAAAGTACGAAAAAAACCCCCCCACTAAATTACAGAAAATAATAAAATAATTACAAGACTTTTAAACTAATTACACCTACTCTTATCCCCCTAACAAAATAAAAAAGCCCCCCAAAATAATAAAAATCCCTACCCTATACTAAATTACAAATAGCCCCTAAAAGGGCCTTTTGCGGGGCATTGCCCCAAAGTAATCAGCTCTATAACCTGTAAAAAAAAATACAATATCCCCCCCAACATTAAAAACCACCACCCACACACCCAACCCTACTCTAAAACCCACCCAATACCCCCTTAATAAAACCTAACACTAACCCCTTGAAGATCACCCTACCTTGAGAAGTCTTCACCCAGCCAGGCCGAAGTCCTCAACGAAGTCGGGCGAAGTGGTCCTCCAGACGGGCAGAAGTCTTCATCGAAGCCGGCCAGAAGAAGTCCTCCAGATGGGAAAAAGTCTTCATCCAGGCGGCACGGAGCTGGTCCATCTTCAAGACATCCGATGCAGAGCATCCTCTTCAAACGAAGTCCAACTGGAGAATGAAGATTCCTTTAAATTACATCATCCAATATGGCGTCCCTTGAATTCTGATTGGCTGATTAATTGGATCAGCCAATAGGATTGAAGTTCAATCCTATTGGCTGCTCCAATCAGCAAATAGGATTTTTCCTACCTTAATTCCGATTGGCTGATAGAATTCTATCAGCCAATCGGAATTCAAGGGACGTGATCTTGGATGACGTCATTTAAAGGAACCTTCATTCTTCAGTTGGACTTCGTTTGAAGAGGATGCTCTGCGTCGGATGTCTTGAAGATGGACCCGCTCCGCGCCGGATGGATGAAGATAGAAAATGCCGCCTGAATGAAGACTTCTGCCCGTCTGGAGGACTTCTTCTGGCCGGCTTCGATGAATGTCTACGATGTCTGTCCGCCTGCTCAAACTAACTATTAGTTATATTGTAGCTAGCTTAGTTTTTTTTTTTTATAGGTAAGTATTTAGTTTTAAATAAGAATAATTTAGTTAATGATAGTTATTTTATTTAGATTTATTAAAATTATATTTTAGTTAGGAGGGTGTTAGGGTTAGGGTTAGACTTAGATTTAGGGGTTAATAACTTTAATATAGTGGCGGCGACGTTGGGGGTGGCAGATTAGGGGTTAATAAATGTAGGTAGGTGTCGGCGATGTTAGGGACAGCAGATTAGGGGTTAATAAAATTTAACTATTGTTTGCGATGCGGGAGTGCGGCGGTTTAGGGGTTAATATGTTTATTATAGTGGCGGCAATGTCCGGTTCGGCAGATTAGGGGTTAAAAAATTTATTTTAGTGTTTGCGATGTGGGGGCGCCTTGGTTTAGGGGTTAATAGGTAGTTTATGGGTGTTAGTGTACTTTTTAGCACTTTAGTTAAGAGTTTTATACTACGGCGTTAGCCCATAAACTTGTAACTGCTGACTTTTAAATGCGGTACCAGTCTTGACAGGAGAGGCTGTACCGCTCACTTTTTTGCAGACTCATAATACCGGTGTTATGCAAGTCCCATTGAAAATATAGGATACGCAATTTACGTAAGTGGATTTGCGGTATTAATGAGTCTTGCCAAAAAAGTGAGCGGTGAGCCTGTCATTTCAAGACTCGTAATACCAGCGTTAGGAAAAAAGCAGCGTTAGGACCTCTCAACGCTGCTTTTTAAGGCTAACGCAAGACTCGTAATCTAGGTGAGAGTGTTTGACTTCTATTTTAGGAGGTTGAGAGGTGCAATGCAGTCAACATATTATGAAGTTTGTGTAGAAGACCTGCTACTCCTCTGTCTGTGAGGAAACACCTACCGCAGCCATGAAGCTGTCCTGTAACAGCAATAACCTGTAAAGAAACAATCTTTGCCAGACAAAAAAAAGTATTTAACAACCAGCATTGAAGACAAGGTCAGAACACCGTAATATATTTTTTGCATCTGAATTTATTTTTTCCGTCAAAATCAACAATGTTCCTAAAGCAAACAATCTATTCAAAAGTGAGTATTTGGATGAACAAAGAATGTTGTCACCCCTTGTAGACAAGGAAAGCATCACATTCACCTAAAGGACATTTATTTACATAACAAAAATACAGGAAAAATCTAATCGATAACATGATCATTATTATTATTATTCTTTAATTATAAAGCACCAACAAATTCTGCAGTGAGGTCATTACACAAACATACCTGCCAACATTTGTCAGGACATTTTGAGAACTTGGAGGCCTAGGCTCAGTAAGTAGAGTTTGGCATGTTCAGTGGGGGTGGAGCAATTACAGATCGTGTGGAGCCATATGGAGGTCAGTGAATGGAATCAGGTGTGTTGTGGGCGGAGTCAGAATATGTTATGGGTGGTGTTTGGAAATTTAGGACATTTATAGCAAATGGAGAGCTGCAGAGGGGCAGTGAGGCACAGCTCCCATCTTTGATAGCCCCACAAAATGCAGAGCAGTTGGGAGCTCTGCTCTAAAGTTAAATTGTGGCATCATTGCATTTTTACCAGTGAATGTGTTTGTGTGTATGTTGTTTACCTTTATTTCTTGGCTTAAGGCAAGATTTATCAGACAACTAAAACTTTGCCCAACCGATGTGAGAGTTTCATTAATGCACATTTTTATAGATAACAGGAGCTCGATGTCATCGGTCTGAGTGCACCTGCAAACCAAACACAAGCTCTATAAAACTGATAGAAACACAAGGCAGTTAACTTTACATGACCTATGTAGGCTCAGGATCATTCACATGTCTTAAAGGGACACTGAACCCAAACATTTTCTATTGTGATTCAGATAGAGCATGCAATTTAAAACAACTTTCTAATTTACTCCTATTATCCAATTCTTTTCATTCTCTTGGTATCTTTATTTGAAATGCAAGAATGTAAGTTTAGATGCCGACCCATTTTTGGTGAACACATTATGTTGTTCTTGCTGATTGGTAGGTAAATTCACCCACCAATAAACAAGTGCTTTCCATGGTCTGAACCAAAAAATAGCTTAGATGCCCTCTTTTTCAAATAAAGAAAGCAAGAGAGCAAAGAAAATTTGATAATAGGAGTAAATTAGAAAGTTGTTTAAAAATGCATGCTCTATCTGAATCACAAAAGAAAAAAATTGGGTTCAGTGTCCCTTTAAGTTCTATATGACATCAATAATTGCTACAATGTTTGTAACAATTTTATGCATATAGTTCTCTAGGCAAGCGCACATTCATGAGCCTACCTAAGTATACTTTCATTGAAAGCAGCTAAGTTTTTAAGAAAGAGATACCAAGAGAACAAAGTAAATTCCAAAGTTTAAACCTTCCACACTTTAATTTTGACTTTCCTGCCCATTTAAGCACTAGGAGTTCAAAATCTAACATGAACCACCAGGGACCTGAACATTCCAAAAATTAGCATTAAATTATACCTTACAGGGTGATGCACTGAATGAAAAACAAAAGAAAGATTGTGCTATAAAGTTTTGAGATCATGGTACAACACACATGGAAGGGCGGACGGGTGAAACATTGTATCCCGTGTTTTTATCGCATTAGGTAAATCAATAATTATTCAAATCAGATGCTTTGTGGGAACAACATTTAGCTTAGTATATTGCAAGACTTGTTTAAAAGAAGGGTGATAGTATTATAATCCGGAGTGACTATTATCAGTAGACGCACAAGGTGAGAGGGTTATAAAAGTGGGAGATTGTATAACAAAGTTGTAGATCCAAAAGGTGATTAAAAGGGGCTTCCTGTTGTGAAAGACGCTGGAAATATCATGGTTGTGAAAATGTCATGGAGAGAGGAGATCAGAAGCAAAAGCAGATTAATTCAGTGGTATTTTACAGCCATTGGCATTCGGTGATCAATTGTATAAACAGATGCCAAACATGGCACATGTGTATGCATAACAAATTGATTAATGCACGTCTAATATTTTAGATTTTATTGTGATTTCAACTTTTACCATGTTAGTTTGTCTGTTTATGCTATACTGTATTGCGACTGTCATTGTGATTGTTATTTTATTTAACTTCTCTCTTTAAGGGGTGATTTTATAGATCTTACTGTATATTTGATTCCAAGGGGCATATTTATCAAGGTCTGGCGGACCTGATCCGACACTGCGGATCAGGTCCGCCAGACCTCGCTGAATACGACAAGCAATGCGCTCGCCGTATTCAGCATTGCACCAGCAGCTCACAACGCCGCCCCCTGCAGTGCAACGCCGCCCCCTGCAGACTCAGCAGGGGGGTATCAATCAACCCGATCGTACTCGATCGGGTTGTATTGTGGCGATGTCTGTCCACCTGCTTAGAGCAGGCAGACAGGTTATGGAGCAGCAGTGTTTGTGACCGCTGCTTCATAACTGCTGTTTCTGGCGACTCTGAAGACTCGCCAGAAACAGGGGCCATCAAGCTTCATACGGAGCTTGTTAAATAGAGCCCCAAGTGGCTACATTCAATTAGCCTTTATTTGTGTTTGGATATTTATTTATTTTTGGATGAGGGGGTATCGCAGCCGAGATTTTGCCATGGCCAGAATCCACTTTCAACAATGTAATCTCTTTAGGAATTAAGCAGTTGACGATGCTTCCAGGGTTCAAGCTCTCATTAAAGGGATATGAAACCACAATTGGTCTTTTATAATTCAGGCATAACATTTTAAAAAAGTTTCCAATTTACTTCTATTATCAAATTTGCTTCTTTCCCATGATATTCTGTATTGAAGAGATACCTAGGTAGCATCTGTAGCACTACATGACAGGTAATAGTGCTGTTATCTAGTGTTCTTGCTAATGTATAATATTGTGTGTTATATAGATACCTAGGTAGTATCTGTAGCACTACATGCAGGTAATAGTGCTGTTATCTACTGCTCTTTCTAATGTATAATATTATGTTATAGAGATACCTAGGTACCATCTGTAGCACTACATGACAGGTAATAGTGCTCTTATCTAGTGCTCTTGCTAATGTATAATATTGTGTTATAGTGATACCTAGGTAGTATCTGTAGCACTGCATGACAGGTAATAGTGCTGTTATCTAGTGCTCCTGCTAATGTATAATATTGTGTGTTATAGAGATACCTAGGTAGCATCTGTAGCACTACATGACAGATAATAGTGCTGCTATCTAGTGCTCTTGCTAATGTATAATATTGTGTGTTATAGAGATACCTAGGCAGTATCTGTAACACTACATGACAGGTAATAGTGCTGTTATCTAGTGCTCTTGCTAATGTATAATATTGTGTTATAGAGATACCTAGGTAGTATCTGTAGCACTACATGTCAGGTAATAGTGCTGTTATCTAGTGCTCTTGCAAATGTATAATATTGTGTTTTATAGAGATACCTAGGTAGTATCTGTAGCACTACATTACAGGTAATAGTGCTGTTATCTAGTGTTCTTGCTAATGTATAATATCGTGTGTTATATAGATACCTAGGTAGTATCTGTAGCACTACAAGACAGGTAATAGTGCTGTTATCTAGTGCTCTTTCTAATGTATAATATTATGTTATAGAGATACCTAGGTACCATCTGTAGCACTACATGACAGGTAATAGTGCTCTTATCTAGTGCTCTTGCTAATGTATAATATTGTGTGTTATAGAGATACCTAGGTAGTATCTGTAGCACTACATGACAGGTAATAGTGCTGTTATCTAGTGCTCTTGCTAATGTATAATATTGTGTTATAGAGATACCTAGGTAGTATCTGTAGCACTACATGTCAGGTAATAGTGCTGTTATCTAGTGCTCTTGCAAATGTATAATATTGTGTGTTATTGATATACCTAGGTAGTATCTGTAGCACTACATGACAGGTAATAGTGCTGTTATCTAGTTCTCTTGCTAACGTATAAAATTATGTGTTATAGAGATACCTAGGTAGTATCTGTAGCACTACATGACAGGTAATAGTGCTGTTATCTAGTGCTCTTGCTAATGTATAATATTGTGTTATAGAGATACCTAGATAGTATCTGTAGCACTACATGTCAGGTAATAGTGCTGTTATCTAGTGCTCTTGCTAATGTATAATATTGTGTGTTATTGATATACCTAGGTAGTATCTGTAGCACTACATGACAGGTAATAGTGCTGTTATCTAGTTCTCTTGCTAACGTATAAAATTATGTGTTATAGAGATACCTAGGTAGTATCTGTAGCACTACATGACAGGTAATAGTGCTGTTATATAGTGATCTTGCTAATGTATAATATTGTGTGTTATAGAGATACCTAGGTAGTATCTGTAGCACTACATGACAGGTAATAGTGCTGCCATCTAGTGCTCTTGCTAATGTATAATATTATGTGTTATAGAGATACCTAGGTAGTATCTGTAGCACTACATGACAGGTAATAGTGCTGTTATCTAGTGCTCTTATCTAGTGCTCTTGCTAATGTATACTATTGTGTTTTATAAAGATACCTAGGTAGCATCTGTAGCACTACATGACAGGTAATAGTGCTGCCATCTAGTGCTCTTGCTAATGTATAATATTATGTGTTATAGAGATACCTAGGTAGTATCTGTAGCACTACATGACAGGTAATAGTGCTGTTATCTAGTGCTCTTATCTAGTGCTCTTGCTAATGTATACTATTGTGTTTTATAAAGATACCTAGGTAGCATCTGTAGCACTACATGACAGGTAATAGTGCTGTTATCTAGTGATCTTGCTAATGTATAATATTGTGTGTTATAGAGATACCTAGGTAGTATCTGTAGCACTACATGACAGGTAATAGTGCTGTTATCTAGTGCTCTTGCTAATGTATAATATCGTGTGTTATATAGATACCTAGGTAGTATCTGTAGCACTACATGACAGGTAATAGTGCTGTTATATAGTGATCTTGCTAATGTATAATATTGTGTGTTATAGAGATACCTAGGTAGTATCTGTAGCACTACATGACAGGTAATAGTGCTGCCATCTAGTGCTCTTGCTAATGTATAATATTATGTGTAATAGAGATACCTAGGTAGTATCTGTAGCACTACATGACAGGTAATAGTGCTGTTATCTAGTGCTCTTATCTAGTGCTCTTGCTAATGTATACTATTGTGTTTTATAAAGATACCTAGGTAGCATCTGTAGCACTACATGACAGGTAATAGTGCTGTTATCTAGTGATCTTGCTAATGTATAATATTGTGTGTTATAGAGATACCTAGGTAGTATCTGTAGCACTACATGACAGGTAATAGTGCTGTTATTTAGTGCTCTTGCTAATGTATAATATCGTGTGTTATATAGATACCTAGGTAGTATCTGTAGCACTACATGACAGGTAATAGTGCTGTTATCTAGTGCTCTTGCTAATGTATAATATTGTGTTATAGAGATACCTAGGTACTATCTGTAGCACTACATGTCAGGTAATACTGCTGTTATCTAGTGATCTTACTAATGTATAATATTGTGTGTTATAGAGATACCTAGGTAGCATCTGTAGCACTACATGACAGTTAATAGTGCTATTATCTAGTGCTCTTGCAAATGTATAATATTGTGTGTTATAGAGATACCTAGGTAGTATCTGTAGCACTACATGACAGGTAATAGTGCTGTTATCTAGTGATCTTGCAAATGTATAATATTGTGTTATAGAAATAGCTAGGTAGCATCTGTAGCACTACATGACAGGTAATAGTGCTGTTATCTAGTGTTCTTGCTAATGTATAATATTATGTGTTACAGAGATACCTAGGTAGCATCTGTAGAACTACATGACAGGTAATAATGCTGTTATCTAGTGTTCTTGCTAATGTATAATATTGTGTTATAGAGATACCTAGGTAGCATCTGGAGCACTACATGACAGGTAATAGTGCTGTTATCTAGTGCTCTTGCTAATGTATAATATTGTGTGTTTATAGAGATACCTAGGTAGTATCTGTAGCACTACATGACAGGTTATAGTGCTGTTATCTAGTGCTCTTGCTAATGTATAATATTGTGTGTTATAGAGATACCTATGTAGTATCTGTAGCACAACATGACATTAAATAGTGCTGTTATCTAGTGCTCTTTCTAATGTATAATATTGTGTTATAGAGATACCTAGGTAATATCTGTAGCACTACATGACAGGTAATAGTGCTGTTATCTAGTGCTCTTGCTAATGTATAATATTGTGTATTATAGAGATATCTAGGTCGGATCTGTAGCACTACATGACAGGTATTAGTGCTGTTATCTAGTGCTCTTGCTAATGTATAATATTGTGTGTTATAGAGATAACTAGGTACCATCTGTAGCACTACATGACAGGTAATAGTGCTGTTATCTAATGCTCTTGCTAATGTATAATATTGTGTGTATAATAGAGATACCTAGGTAGTATCTGTAGCACTACATGACAGGTAATAGTGATGCCTTCTAGTGCTCTTGCTAATGTATAATATGATGTGTTATAGATATACCTAGGTAGTATCATGACAGGTAATAGTGCTGCTATCTAGTGCTCTTGCTAATGTATAATATTGTGTGTTATAGAGATACCTAGGTAGCATCTGTAGCACTACATGACAGGTAATAGTGCTGTTATCTAGTTCTCTTGCTAATGTATAATATTGTGTGTTATAGAGATACCTAGGTAGCATCTGTAGCACTACATGACAGATAATAGTGCTGCTATCTAGTGCTCTTGCTAATGTATAATATTGTGTGTTATAGAGATATCTAGGTAGTATCTGTAGCACTACATGACAGGTATTCGTGCTGTTATCTAGTGCTCTTGCTAATGTATAATATTGTGTGTTATAGAGATACCTAGGTAGTATCTGCAGCACTACATGAAAGGTAATAGTGCAGTTATATACTGCTCTTGCTAATGTATAATATTGTGTGTTAAAGTGATACCTAGCTATTATCTTTAGCACTACATGATAGGTAATAGTGCTGTTATCTAGTGTTCTTGCTAATGTATAATATTGTGTGTTATAGAGATACCTTTGCAGTATCTGTAGCACTACATGACAGGTAATAGTGCTGTTATCTAGTGCTCTTGCTAATATATAATATTGTGTTATAGAGATACCTAGGTAGTATCTGTAGCAGTACATGACAGGTAATAGTGCTGTTATCTAGTGCCCTTGCTAATGTATAATATAATGTGTTATAGAGATACCTAGGTAGTATCTGTAGCACTACATGACAGGTAATAGTGCTGTTATCTAGTGCTCTTTCTAATGTATAATACTGTGTGTTATAGAGATACCTAGGTAGTATCTGTAGCACTACATGACAGGTAATAGTGCTGTTATCTAGTGCTCTGGCTAATGTATAATATTGTGTGTTATAGAGATACCTAGGTAGTATCTGTAGCACTACATGACAGGTAATAGTGCTGTTATCTAGTGCTCTTTCTAATGTATAATACTGTGTGTTATAGAGATACCTAGGTAGTATCTGTAGCACTACATGACAGGTAATAGTGCTGTTATCTAGTGCTCTTTCTAATGTATAATATTGTTTGTTATAGAGATACCTAGGTAGTATCTGTAGCACTACATGACAGGTAATAGTGCTGTTATCTAGTGCTCTTGCTAATGTATAATATTGTTTGTTATAGAGATACCTAGGTAGTATCTGTAGAACTACATGACAGGTAATAGTGCTGTTATCTAGTGCTCTGGCTAATGTATAATATTGTGTGTTATAGAGATACCTAGGTAGTATCTGTAGCACTACATGACAGGTAATAGTGCTGTTATCTAGTGCTCTTTCTAATGTATAATATTGTTTGTTATAGAGATACCTAGGTAGTATCTGTAGCACTACATGACAGGTAATAGTGCTGTTATCTAGTGCTCTTGCTAATGTATAATATTGTTTGTTATAGAGATACCTAGGTAGTATCTGTAGCACTACATGACAGGTAATAGTGCTGTTATCTAGTGCTCTTTCTAATGTATAATACTGTGTGTTATAGAGATACCTAGGTAGTATCTGTAGCACTACATGACAGGTAATAGTGCTGTTATCTAGTGCTCTTGCTAATGTATAATATTGTTTGTTATAGAGATACCTAGGTAGTATCTGTAGAACTACATGACAGGTAATAGTGCTGTTATCTAGTGCTCTGGCTAATGTATAATATTGTGTGTTATAGAGATACCTAGGTAGTATCTGTAGCACTACATGACAGGTAATAGTGCTGTTATCTAGTGCTCTTTCTAATGTATAATATTGTTTGTTATAGAGATACCTAGGTAGTATCTGTAGCACTACATGACAGGTAATAGTGCTGTTATCTAGTGCTCTTGCTAATGTATAATATTGTTTGTTATAGAGATACCTAGGTAGTATCTGTAGCACTACATGACAGGTAATAGTGCTGTTATCTAGTGCTCTTTCTAATGTATAATACTGTGTGTTATAGAGATACCTAGGTAGTATCTGTAGCACTACATGACAGGTAATAGTGCTGTTATCTAGTGCTCTTTCTAATGTATAATACTGTGTGTTATAGAGATACCTAGGTAGTATCTGTAGCACTACATGACAGGTAATAGTGCTGTTATCTAGTGCTCTTTCTAATGTATAATACTGTGTGTTATAGAGATACCTAGGTAGTATCTGTAGCACTACATGACAGGTAATAGTGCTGTTATCTAGTGCTCTTTCTAATGTATAATACTGTGTGTTATAGAGATACCTAGGTAGTATCTGTAGCACTACATGACAGGTAATAGTGCTGTTATCTAGTGCTCTTGCTAATGTATAATATTGTTTGTTATAGAGATACCTAGGTAGTATCTGTAGAACTACATGACAGGTAATAGTGCTGTTATCTAGTGCTCTGGCTAATGTATAATATTGTGTGTTATAGAGATACCTAGGTAGTATCTGTAGCACTACATGACAGGTAATAGTGCTGTTATCTAGTGCTCTTTCTAATGTATAATATTGTTTGTTATAGAGATACCTAGGTAGTATCTGTAGCACTACATGACAGGTAATAGTGCTGTTATCTAGTGCTCTTGCTAATGTATAATATTGTTTGTTATAGAGATACCTAGGTAGTATCTGTAGCACTACATGACAGGTAATAGTGCTGTTATCTAGTGCTCTTGCTAATGTATAATATTGTTTGTTATAGAGATACCTAGGTAGTATCTGTAGCACTACATGACAGGTAATAGTGCTGTTATCTAGTGCTCTTTCTAATGTATAATACTGTGTGTTATAGAGATACCTAGGTAGTATCTGTAGCACTACATGACAGGTAATAGTGCTGTTATCTAGTGCTCTTTCTAATGTATAATACTGTGTGTTATAGAGATACCTAGGTAGTATCTGTAGCACTACATGACAGGTAATAGTGCTGTTATCTAGTGCTCTTTCTAATGTATAATACTGTGTGTTATAGAGATACCTAGGTAGTATCTGTAGCACTACATGACAGGTAATAGTGCTGTTATCTAGTGCTCTTTCTAATGTATAATACTGTGTGTTATAGAGATACCTAGGTAGTATCTGTAGCACTACATGACAGGTAATAGTGCTGTTATCTAGTGCTCTTTCTAATGTATAATACTGTGTGTTATAGAGATACCTAGGTAGAATCTATATCACTACATGACAGGTAAATTAGATCATAGACGTAAATTAGAAAGTTGTTTAAAATTGTATTCTCTATCTGAATCATGAAAGAAAAAAATTTGGTTTCATGTCCATTTAAGGGCAAAATTGGATGCCCCAGTACAAAAAGTTAGCTCATTCAAAAGTGAAATTTGAATGCAAATATTGCACGCACTTATTTGTTATTTGGAAATGTTTATCTATTCAGTGCTTTAAAAACTGAGATCAGCTGGGGATGTATAGAGATATTTATACACATTTCTATTGCATTTTTATTTATAATAAGTCACAAACACAAATTAAATGATATTATTTTTCTCCACTAACTCTCAAAAATGGTTTTGTAACTCCCTATAAGTTTTCGTTTTTTTTTAATGAAACTTACCTAAAGGTAATTTCTGTCAGTTCGGAACATTTGTCCATTAGCAAAGTTTCATACTGCAGATACAAAATAATGAGTTGTTTAAAACAGGGTTAACAGCATTTCACAAACATTTGCTTCCATGACGGTAGGATTATCTGAGACCAGCTATATCTGATTTGTTTCCCTTTGTACAACTATAAACAAATCCACAGCATAAACAGCAAAAAAAAAGTGAATTGTCCATATCCGTCAAAAATATTTTTCATCTTTTTTATGTAATTGTGCTCACTTTCTATAAAACGACTTCATTAAGAATGATTATGCTGTTTTGCAACCTGATAACACCTATTATTTTTTCCCATAATTTACTCATGTCCTAACTAACCATAAAAATGGATAAGTGCATGTGAATAGAGAGAATGGGGAAATGCATTTAGGCACCCGATATGATGGATTTGACCTTTGAAATTACAAACAGATAATTCAGTTTTTGCTTTTCGTTGTAGAAAATGGTAAAACAGCTAAAGTAATATTTCAGTTGCAATAAAACCTGCCAGCACTGACATTTTCAAAATTGAGACTCCAACCTTAAAGGAGAACCTTAATGTTTGACATTAGCTGATGGAAAAGAAAAAGAAATAAAGACATATTCAAATTGAAATGTTTACACTTTTTAAAAAATGATACTGCATATTAGCTTAAAATGCTCTTAAAATTCAGTGAATACATTATTTTTATGTCGATTGACGCAGAAACATAAATAACACCAAAGCACTAAAAAAAACAGCATTGCTTAGTATTTTCCTGACTCAACATTGTACTAACATCTATTTTCTAAACAAGATTAATCTTAAGATATATACCCTACCATTCATTTGCACAATAAACTAATTTGCAACCTGGTGTACAGTGCAGTAACAGGGGTATATGATTTTTTCTATTGAAGTTAATTAGCATATTACATTGATGGTTACAAAGAATACTCCATTAAATAAGCAGGAATAAATTCCATATTGACTTAAATGGCCTGATTTTCTCTGAAGATCTTAACTCAGGAAAAAAAATGGCAGCACTATGTGGTCTTTTCCAAGATTTTGGAAAGACAATTTTTAATTTAAAGGCTGTGAATCTTGTTTTGAGCCTACCTAGGTATGCAATTCAGCAAATGACGCCAAGAGAACAAAGCAAATTTGATAATAGAAATAAATTGGTAAGTTGTCTAAAATTTCATCTCTATCTGAATAATGAAAATTCAAATTGACTCTACTGCCCCTTTAACTCTAAGGTTCCTGCAATCAATAATAATAATAATAATAACAACTACTACTATTTTTTAGGCAAAGCAATATGGTAGCCTACTAACCCTTCTTAAAGGGACATGGAAAAATTTTTTTACATTTTCATAATTTACTTCCATCATCAAAATTACTTCTCTTTGTGTTATTTGTTAAAACATAACTCCTTTACATAAGAGTATACTTGGGTAGGCTTAGGAACATGCACATGTTCAGCACAATATAACAGCAGTATTTGCAACAATGTTTGTAACAATGTTATACAGATAGTGTTTAAGATGTTCACCCTCCACACTGCCTCATTATGTTGTCATGGAAGTTTCAATAAAGGACACCAGACTAAAAAGGTAATAGAAACATGTTTAACAAATATTTTCCTCTCTCTCTGCATTATTAAAGTGTAATATTGACTTGCATGTTACATTAAAAGCTGTATCAAGCACCCACACTCCCATGAACTAGACCAGTTCTTTATTCCAGTCCTCAGGGCACACCAATGAGCCATATTTTCATGATATCTGTAGTAGCGCACAGGTGAAATAATCCGCTGATCGGTAACCATGGTTACTAACCTGCTCTCACCTATCAGCTGAGTATTCCACCTGTGCACTAGTTCAGATATCATGACAAAATGGCCTGTTGGGGGTCCTGAAACATTTAACTAGAAATCCATAAAAAAGAGAATCCCTTACCTTATGCATTTCATCTGATGACGTTTTTGTAAAAGTATTGTACTCTTTTATCATTGATCGTACATGGCAGTTTGTCCTCATCGTCATATTGTGGACTCTCTTCCACTTGTTCTTTTCCAGCTTTTGGACAATTTTTGTAAGCTCAGTGCTTATGATCCATGCTCTCTTTAAAAGCATTTCCAAACTATTTTGTAAGTCATCTTGGGAGGAAACGATAAGTTCACTTTGGGAATCGTCATCTGTACTGATTGGTTTGGACTGAAGAATGCACATACATTCAGAATCTGTCATTAATTTCAGGTCATCCATCCAACGTTGAACAGAGTCTACTTGCATGAGGTTCATGATGAAACACAGGAATATCCTAGACCTACAGTATAAAAGATCAATATTAAAAGCCCTGGTTGATTCATTCTATACTATTCTGTAATTCTACACAGTATGTAAAGAAAACAAAGGAATTTCCAGTTGCAGTAAGCATTTTATTATTGCACTACTGTTTGTCTATGAGTTAAACTTGTGCAACCAATCACCAGCTAGCTCCCAGTATTGCATTGTTACTTCAGAGATCTAGTTATGCTTTTAAACAAAGGAAACCAAGAGAACAAGGTAAGTTAGATAATAAAAGTTTTTTAAAAATCTCTTAAAATTGCATGCTTTATCTAAACTATGATAGTTTTATTTTGACTTTCATGTCCCTTAAAGTGAAAATTTTAACTCTTGTAGTTAAGTTTTATTAGATAGATGATTGATAGACAAATAGGAGACAAGAGAGTCTAATAGTGCGCTTTGTAGTGAGATATCAAACTCCTTACAATAGAATAGATCCTTTGTTCTATTCAAAAGAGTTGAAAAAAGAAAGAGGGTAGTAAGGGCGCTCAGAGCTTAAGATAGCTCTAAAAATGATATAAACAGGTTACCCTGATGTGTACATAATAATAAAAAACTATTAATGAAGAGTACAGATGTGAGTCAATATCTAAAATATTTATTAACTAGAAAACATTTAAAGCTAAAATTAGGGACTTTTCCCTTAGCACATTGCTATAAAAACATATATATTGTAATCTAAAAATTCAATGATGTATGAAAAAATTCCGCCAACACTCCGAGGGCTCGTCCTAGCCCAACCAACCAAATCTTTCAGATTTTCGTAGACGAAAAGTGATCCGCTCCTCCACTGCTTGTTGTGAATGGAGACTTATAAAGTGATGCTGTATATTCTATGCCTGCCCTTAGTGCTATGCACGCAAGGTTGTATGTTATTGCAAATGAAGATGGAATTGCAATTCTGGTAGTTCATAAAACAACCCGGGCTGAAAGAGAGTTTCAAAGCAGTGGTCAATCCTTGATTAGTAGAGGATGTATGGTCACTATATTCAACGTGTTTCACTCTGGGAAGAACTTTATCGAGAATAAATAGTCCATACTCTTTTAAAGGGGCAGCTCAATCCTCATTGGTTGATCTTTCAGTCATCTGATTTCAGGTGGATTTTTTGTTGCCCTATATGCTCTGTTATGAAAATCTGAAAGATTCGGTTGGTTGGGCTAGGACGAGCCCCCGGAGTGTCATCCGTGACGTCAGGCGCCGAAGTCACGAGGGGTGAACTCACAGGTAACCAGACCGCAACACACACGGATATCTCCCCTCCAGGATCATAGTAAATTAAGGTACCAATCTGATATTGTTCCACAGGATTAATACTCTATATGAGAGTGATATGAAAGCTGTTAGTGATTAACATCTGAAGGGAACACAACCTTCCTATTGCTCTGTACTCCCTTATGAACTATAACCTTGTATGAAGTTTAAAAGAAAGTTTCAACAAACTAAATTTCTCTTATATTGTTCTTAAATACCTGCTTTTTATTGCATTAATTTTTATGCCATTTGAGGTACCAGTACCTTCATAGTCTTAAGAACTAACTATTGTGATGTATGATGTGCAGAAAATTCTCTGTGGTTTCTAACATCTTTTTTGGGCTACAGTTTTCTGTGTTATCACTACTATAACAATCTTGTGTGCTACAGTTTTTTTTTTTGTGCTATTAGTCTTGGCGGAATTTTTCCATACATCATTGAATTTTTAGATTACAATACATATGTTTTTATAGCAATGTGCTAAGGGAGACGTCCCTAATTTTAGCTTTAAATGTTTTCTAGTTAATAAATATTTTAGATATTGACTCACATCTGTACTCTTCATTAATAGTATTTTATTATTATGTACACATCAGGATAACCTGTTTATATATTTTTTAGAGATATCTTAAGCTCTGAGCACCCTTACTACCACCATTCTTTTTTTGATAGACAAATAGATAGATAGATAGATAGATAGATAGATAGATAGATAGATAGATAGATAGATAGATAGATAGATAGATCGATAAATAGATAGATGATAGATAGATAAAGGAGGTAGATAAATGACAGATAGATCTTGGTAAACATTATTTATTGAGGTTTCGCTGGCAGATGCTAGCGAGCGGGCATCATTCTCTGCTTATGCAATGATGCCTCCTGCATACATGTGAGTAGGAGTTGTCAATCATCCCAATTGGATCTGGCAATACCCAATTTATAGTAATGTTATTATTATATTTTTTTATTTATTAATAAACATATAATAGACATGTTTTATTTGGTGTAGGGGTCCCCCCTCACCCCCTCGCTCCAAGCAATCATCAGATCATCAAAAAGGGACACTCCTTTCCCCTATCATTTCCTTTTTCTGTAGTGTAGGGGCCCATCCCTCCCCACCAAATCTTTTTTTCAGTATCATAGAGACCCCCTACTGTGATGCGCCGCTTGCCTCCCTCCACTCTCACACCACCCACGGCATCACTGCAAGCCACAATACAGACAGTGAATAAGAGTATCACTGTTTGTATTAGCGATCTGACTTCATATGGTAAAGGGAGAATGATCAGTTTTTCCTTACCATATAAAGGCACATGCCTTCTGCCCCTGGCTGCAGTCTTAGCTGTCAAATCTGACAGCAGAGTGTTGGAAGTAGGTACTAGGTCAACACAGTGTACTGGGTAAAGTACTGTGTGACATAGTACCTACGTCCAATAGGCTTAAGGGCTTAAACTGCTGTAGTGGCGCCCTCTCTCTACTCTTTGTATTTTAACAGTTGTTCCACACTCTCTGGGATCAAGAGGAGCAGCCTGACTCACCATACCATATCTTTATCCCTTTAATTTACCATCAGCTTATGGACATTTTACGGGACTAATACGGTAGACCTGATCTACTACATTTAAAGTTTATTACCTTGTTTTACATTGAATATATATTTTTGTTTCCTTTTAAACATCAGCGCTCTTTTATATATCCCTTCATTGGGATACGTTCATTTTGCTGTACACAACAACAAAAGATTGGCTGCTACTCATTATACTATGGGTTTCCTCCTGTGTCTGCAGCTCTTTATAGCGCAGTTATCTTATTTTAAACTTTTATTGGTGCAGGTTGGTGAAGCTCTGCAACTTTATACCGCCGCTGCCATCTTGAAACTTACGTATCCTCCTACCATGTGATAGAAGCGTTGTGTTGCCTTCAGTGACATTTCTTGTTTTGTTTTACAGGTGTATTGTGCATTTTGGGTTAATATGAATGATAATGAGCAGGTGCTTTTAATTTTGCTCTGGATGAATTGGTCTTTATAATTCATGTGACCTTTTTTATGTGCCTCCCACAATGTATTGTGTGTGCTAACCAAAAGCACATGATACAATTGTGAAAAAGTCATCAATATCACTGGTCTGTGCATGTTTACTACTGTCACAGGGTGCAAGAATACATGAGCACTCAGTATCTAGTTCTGTCACAGGGTGCAAGAATACATGAGCACTCAGTATCTAGTTCTGTCACAGGGTGCAAGAATACATGAGCACTCAGTATCTAGTTCTGTCACAGGGTGCAAGAATACATGAGCACTCAGTATCTAGTTCTGTCACAGGGTGCAAGAATACATGAGCACTCAGTATCTAGTTCTGTCACAGGTTGCAAGAATACATGAACACTCAGTATCTACTTCTGTCACAGGGTGCAAGAATACATGAGCACTCAGTATCTACTTCTGTCACAGGTTGCAAGAATACATGAGCACTCAGTATCTAGTTCTGTCACAGGTTGCAAGAATACATGAACACTCAGTATCTACTTCTGTCACAGGGTGCAAGAATACATGAGCACTCAGTATCTAGTTCTGTCACAGGTTGCAAGAATACATGAGCACTCAGTATCTACTTCTGTCACAGGTTGCAAGAATACATGAGCACTCAGTATCTAGTTCTGTCACAGGGTGCAAGAATACATGAGCACTCAGTATGAAAATTGAGAGCATCACCAGATCGCCCCTGTAATGGGTTAAAAGAAAATAAAAACTCTGACAGCTTAATGTCCCTTCAAATAAATGAACACATTGCAATTATTAACACAAACACACACACACACACACATATATATATATATATATATATATATATACACACACACATACAAACATATATATATATATATACTCTGTATAGCCCTGCATATATATATATATATATATATATATATAGTACATATATATATATATATATATTAAAATAAGTAAAAACTAAGCTGAATCTTTGACTTTTAAAAATTTTTTATTTCATGTATTACATACACATTTGTAAATGTGTTTTTTAAATGTTTTTATTGTATTTTAATTTAATACATTTCTTTTAGTTTTAGTTGTGATCTGGCTACCAAATTGATTTACTAATTGGCTTTGAAGACGTTTCAAATTGGACATCCTTCATTGTTCTATATTTTAGGAAGATGCAATAAAGTTTTTGCTTTCATGCCATTTTGTTTGAGCGTGGCAGAATTTTTTATGACAATTAAACTTGAAATTAATAATATGCTAGTTTATTTTGGCTGAGTTGACTTTGTCTTCAGTTCAATAAACAAAAAAAATATACCTGAATATTAAATGTTGTGACATAAAATAGTGGAAAAATATGAGCATAAAGTATTGGGATATAAAAGAAATTTCATGAACCACAAATTGTAGGTTTATATTTTTGTCTGTTTATGTTTATGCTACGAAGGGTCAGGTTTCTTCTTATTCAGTGTTCAAAAACATTTACAAATATAAAAAGATAAAATGTAAGAATTGAACAAAAAGTAAATTAATAAATCTGATACATAAACTGGGTATATATTGCTGGTAAATTTTCAGCTGGTTGTTAGTCATTAAAGCCGCTGCTAAAAATAATAAATCCATTCAGCAGTTTTCTGTGCTAACCAAAATATGACAGTGAGTCCATTAAAGGAACAGGAAACCCACATTTTTTCTTTCATGATTTAGAAAGAGTTTGCAATTTTAAACAACTTTCTAATTTACTTCTGTTATCTAATTTGCTTTATTCTCTTAATATCCTTTGCCAAAAAAAAACATATCTAGATAGGCTCAGTAGCTGCTGATTAGTGGCTGCACATAAATGCCTTGGGTAATTGACTCACCCATGTGCATTGATATTCCTTCAACAAAGGATATCTAAAGAATGAAGCAAATTAGATAGAAGTACATTGGAATTTTGTTTAAAATAGTATTTTCTATCTGAATCATGAAAGAACATTTTTGGGTTTAGTGTCACTTTAAAGGGACATTAAACACTGATATTAAAACATAAAATGATAAATTATGTGTGTGTATATATATATATATATATATATATATATATATATATATATATGCAGTACAATATCTCTTTATTGGATTTACATTTTTTATACAACCAGGAAAATACACATGATAAAAACAAACACCGCTCACCGACAAACAACGCTGGTATTACGGGTTTTTAGAAACCTGGCGTTAGCCGCAGAAAAGTGAGCGAAGAGCAAAATTTTGCTCCACATCTCACCTCAATATCAGTGCTGCTTACGGTAGTGGTGAGCTGGCTAAACGTGCTTGTGCACAATTTCCCCATAGGAATCAATGGGGCAGATTCGGCTGAAAAGAACCCTAACACCTGCAAAAAAGCAGCGTTCAGCTCCTAACGCAGCCCCATTGATTCCTACGGGGAAAATACATTTATGTCTACACCTAACACCCTAACATGAACCCCGAGTCTAAACACCCCTAATATTATACTTATTAACCCCTAATCTGCCTCCCACCACATCGCCGACACCTGCATTATATTATTAACCCCTAATCTGCCGCTCCGGACACCGCCGCCACTTACATTTTACTAATGAACCCCTAATCTGCTGCCCCCAACATCGCCGACACCTACATTATATTTATTAACCCCTAATCTGCCATCCCCAATGTCGCCACAACCTAATTACAATTACATAAAATAATAAAATAATTACAATTTTTTTACACCTAATCTAATCCCCCTAATAAAATAAAAAAGCCCCCCAAAATAATAAAAATCCCTACCCTACACTAAATTACAAATAGCCCTTAAAAGGGCTTTTTGTGGGGCATTGCCCCAAAGTAATCAGCTCTTTTACCTGTAAAAAAAAAATACAAAAATGTTCCAATCAGCCAATAGAATGCAAGCTCAATCCTATTGGCTGTTCCAATCAGCCAATAGGATTGAACTTCAATCCTATTGGCTGATTGCATGAGCCAATAGGATTTTTTCTACCTTAATTCCGATTGGCTGATAGAATTCTATCAAGGGACGCCATCTTGGATGACGTCATTTAAAGGACCCGTCATTGTTCCAGTAGCCGTCGGATGAAGAAGATGCTCAACGTCGGATTTCTTGAAGATGGACCCGCTCCGCGCCAGATGGATGAAGATAGAAGATGCCGTCTGGATGAAGCCTTCTGCCCGTCTGGAGGACCACTTCTGCCCGGTTGGGTGAAGACGTCTCAAGGTAGGGTGATCTTCAGGGGGTTAGTGTAAGGTTTTATTAAAGGGGGATTGGTGGGTTTTAGAGTAGGGTTGGGTGTGTGGGTGGTGGGTTGTAATATTGGGGGGGTATTGTATTTTTTTTACAGGTAAAATAGCTGATTACTTTGGGGCACTGTCCCGCAAAAAGCCCTTTTAAGGGCTATTTGTAATTTAGTGTAGGGTAGGGATTTTTATTATTTTGGGGGGATTTTTATTTTATTAGGGGGATTAGATTAGGTGTAATTAGTTTTAAAAAATTGTAATTATTTTATTATTTTATGTAATTTAGTGTTTGTTTGTTTTTCGTAATTTAGATAATTGTATTTAATTGTATTTAATTGTAGTTAGTTTAGGGAATTAATTTAATTATAGTGTAGTGTTAGGTGTAATTGTAACATGTTAGGTTTTATTTTACAGGTACATTTGTCTTAATTTAACTAGGTAGTTATTAAATAGTTAATAACTATTTAATAACTATTGAACCTAGTTAAAATAAATACAAAGTTGCCTGTAAAATAAAAATAAATCCTAAGGTAGCTACAATGTAACTATTAAGGTAAGTATTTAGTTTTAAATATGAATTATTTAGTTAATTGTAGTAATTTTATTTTGATTTATTTCAATTATATTTAAGTTAGGGGGGTGTTAGGGTTAGACTTAGGTTTAGGGGTTAATACATTTAATATAGTGGCAGCGACGTTGGGGGCGGCAGATTAGGGGTTAATAAATGTAGGTAGGTGTCGGCGATGTTAGGGGCGGCAGATTAGGGGTTAATAATATTTAACTATTTTTTGCGAGTCGGGAGTGCGTCGGTTTAGGAGTTAATATATTTATTATAGTGGCGGCGATGTCCGGTTCGGCAGATTAGGGGTTAAAAAATTTATTTTAGTGTTTTTGATGTGGGGAGGCCTCGGTTTAGGGGTTAATAGGTAGTTTATGGGTGCTAGTGTACTATTTAGCACTTTAGTTAAGAGTTTTATGTTACAGCATTAGCCCATAAAACTTTTAACTACTGACTTTTAGATGCGGTACCAGTCTTGACAGGAGAGGGTGTACCGCTCACTTTTTCCAAGACTCGTAATACCTGCGTTAGGAAAATCCCATTGAAAATATGGGATACGCAATTGACGTAAGTGGATTTGTGGTATGTTCGAGTCGCGGAAAAAAAGTGAGCGGTACACCTGTACCTGCAAGACTCGTAATACCAGCGTTAGGAAAAAAGCAGCGTTGGGACCACTCAACACTGCTTTTTAAGGCTAACGCAAAACTCGTAATCTAGGTGATTGTTTTTTCAAATAATTTTTAATTTCTACAATACTCCCTCCCATAGAAAAATTATATGTGATAGAGAGATGCCAGTATAAGGCAGCTTCAGAACTATGGTGATCCAATATTCTAGCTTCTGCCACATTTGGCTGATTCTGGGACATCCCCATAACATATGGATAAGATCAGCTGCGGAAAGAGAACATTTTGGACATGCACTAAACTTAGTGTTCCCCCATCTAAGTCCTTTTGCTGGGGTGAAATACATCCTATATAATAATTTAAAATGCCCTCTGCATATAGAGCTATTTTTAATTCAACTTGTCTTATTCTAATTCCTTCTAATTGATGTCTGATCATAATAGCCAATGGCTCGATCGCTATGTCGAATAAGAGAGGAGATAAGGGACACCCCTGATGCATTCCCCTATTGAGAGTTATCACAGAAGATTCTAAATTATTGACAATCAGTTTTGTGGAGGGATTGTTATACAGTCTGTTGATAAATTTAACAAAATTTTTTTTGAAGCCAAATTTAGTTAAAGATGTTAATATATGATCATGATGGAATGAATCAAAGGCCTTCTCCGCTTCAATTGAAATAATTGCTGCGTCGGGGTGACCAGATTACTTATTTAAACATTGTTCTTCTACTGAATTAAAATAGTCAATAGTTAAGAAGATCTTCCTAATTTTGGCTGTCAAATTTCTGTTGTAAAGAAACATATGGATAATAATAGATAATGCCGGTTGCAGTCTAGAAGCTAAAATAGAAGTTAATAATTTATAGTCCGTATTGAGGAGTGCTATGGGTCTATATGATTCTTTCTTTAGGGGATCCTTCCCTGATTTTAGTATTAAGTTTGTGACAGAGGCCCCTATTTAAAAAAAAGGTCTTGCGGACCTGATCCGACACTGCGGATCAGGTTCGCAAGACCTCGCTGAATGCGGAGAGCAATATGCTCTCCATATTCAGCATTGCACCAGCAGCTCACTAGAGCTGCTGGTGCAACGCCGCCCCCTGCAGACTCGCGGCCAATCGGCCGCCAGCAGGGAGGTGTCAATTTCTGGTGATTTCTGTCTGCCTGCTCAGAGCAGGCGGACAGGGTTATGGAGCAGCAGTCTTTAGAGCGCTGCTCCATAACTTGTGTTTCTGGTGAGTCTGAAGACCCGCCAGAAACACAGGCCCACAAGCTCCGTACGGAGCTTGTTAAATGGGCCCCAGAGGCTGAAAAATAAGGTGAAATTGGCTTGTTTTCAGTATAAAGATAGTTGTAAAGATTTTACAGATGGGGAACTATTTGCTGTATTAGGATGTTATAGAATTCGTTTGGCAGCGCGTCTGGTCCAGGTGCTTTGTTTAAAGATACATTTTTAATAGCTCTAGTTATTTCAATGTCAGTAATGGGAGAGTTAATGGTGGTAACTAAATATGGGATAGAGATGGGTGAGTAATCTTCTCCCAAAATTCCTCTCTACATAATTGGTTCGATTCTTTGTATGCATAGATATCTTTATAATATTCAGTAAAGGTCTCTAATACTTTTTCAGGAGTTTTACGGATATCACTGTTATTTTGTAGTCTCTCAATTACTATTACTATTCTTAGCTAGGGAAGCCATTAATTTACTAGCTTTATTCCCATGTTTATAATACTTAGCCTAGTTGTTGAGTTCTTTCTGGGTGGTCTCATAAATTAGGAAGGAATCTGTCATGATCCGATCATTGCCGTCTCGCCGCGGCTCCCGGATATGCTCTCGCTTTCTCCTTCACCACGTCATGCTGCCTAGTAATGTGACGCGGCCTTCCTTGTCATGCCCCCTTTGACGTCTCAGCCCTTTCAAATATCCGGCGGGATGGCTCTGTGGTGGCCGTTTGTCTGCTTTACTTCCTACATCCCGGCTCAATTTGGATCTGTGAGTTTATGCTCTTTTTCTGCTTGCCTTCTGTTGCCAAAACCTGAACTGCTTAAAGGGACACAGACCCCTGCCTGCCTGATCACTCTGTTGCCTAATCCTAAATTGCTTAAAGGGACATTGACCTCTGCCTGCCTGACAACTCTATTGCCTAATCCTAAATTACTTAAAGGGACATTAACCTCTGCCTGCCTGACCACTCTGTTGCCTAATCCTAAATTGCTTAAAGGGGCATTGACCTCTGCCTGCCTGACCACTCTGTTGCCTAATCCTAAATTGCTTAAAGGGACATTGACCTCTGCCTGCCTGACCACTCTGTTGCCTAATCCTAAATTGCTTAAAGGGACATTGATCTCTCCCTTACTCGACCACCCTATCGAAACATCCGTTGCCTGTCTTTCAGCTTCAGTTCATTGTTCTCCCTTTCTACGCATGTAGGACTACTTCCTGTGTCTTTTCACCATTTGTGAGTACACTGTTTTCCATTTCTGCATACTAACATTTTTCTTTCCTGAGTGGGTCACGTCCTGGGTTTTCCTCAGTGTGCTAGCGTGTGTAATCAATATCACCATAGCAGTTGGGCCTAATCCTGGACTGACTCTATATGGCTGACAGAACAAACGGGCCATAACATGGACCCTGCTGAGCTATCCAGAGCTGTGACCCACCAGGGACAATTGTTGGAATCTCATGCCACTCATCTACAATCCCTGGATTCCAAGTTGGATCAGATTGCTGCTTTACTACAAAGTTTAGTTGTTCCTATACAAACCAACCCTACCTCACTGGCCTTCTCCACCCCTACCATTCCAGCAGCCCCTCCACTAGGATACCCCTTCCTGACAAATAAGATGGCAATCCTGAGGACTGTCATGGTTTCTTGAATCAATGCCGTCTTAGTTTTCATAACAGCGCTGCGCTGTTTACTACACCTTCCTCTAGAATAACATTCCTTATATCTTTGATGAAAGGAAAGGCCCTGGCCTGGGTATCTCCTTTACTGGAAAATAATGATCCTATTCTCCAAGATGTGGATACCTTTCTGTCCATATTTTCTGCTACTATTGACAAGCCTGGGAGATCCTCAGCTACTGAGGCCGGCCTTTTAGACATACGTCAGGGAAACCAGTTAGTGGCTCAGTATGCCATAGAATTCTGCACACTTGCGGCTGAGACCTCTTGGAATAATAATAATTATAATAATAATTTGCGATTTATATAGCGCTTTTCTCCCTGTGAGACTCAAAGCACTTTACAAATATACCAACATAAGACATAAAAGTTAGGAGTTTCTGAAGGTCAGATAAGCGGACTGAATGCCTGATGGAAGATTTGGGTCTTTAGCTTTTTTTAAAAAGTCTGTAAGGACGGTGCATCTCTGATTGCGCATGGTAAAGAGTTCCAGAAATTAGGGGCAGCGTGGCTGAATGCTCTGGAGCCTGAGTTTGTCCTTATTCTTGGCACTGAGAGGAGGGATGTGTTGGCTGACCTAAGTGAACGGGATGGGATGTAGGGTGTCAGGAGCTCTTTCAGGTACTGTGGGCCTTGGTTGCTTAAGGCTTTGAAGGTCAGCAGGCCAATTTTAAAATATTTTCGCCATTTAATTGGAAGCCAACGCAGAACAGGTGTTATGTGGCAGGAGCGAGTTTGATTGGTCAATAGTCTGGCTGCTGCGTTTTGTACTGTCTGAAGGTGATGGAGTTCTTTTTTTGGGAGGCCAGAGTAAAGTGCATTGCAGTAATCTAGCCTAGAGGATACAAATGCATGGATTAATGTTGGCATATCATCCGGTGGAATTAAGTGTTGGATCCTGGCTATGTTTTTCAGCTAAAAGTAGGCAGATTTTTTTACGGAGGAAATCTGCTGTTTAAAAGATAGTCTAGCATCAATCAGCACACCGAGGTTTCGTACCTTTGCTAAACTAACGAGTTTAGAGCCTCCAAGCTCCAGGCCAGTTGGGTGATTGTGGGATATTTTTGATGCCCGGGGTCCCCACACCAAGAGTAACTCTGTTTTGTCCGGGTTCACTTTGAGACAGCTAGCATTCATCCATTCTATGAGGTCTGTTAAGCAATTGTTTATGCGGCATGCTGGGTCTGTAGTATCTGGAGCAAAGGAGAAGTAGAGTTGTGTGTCATCAGCGTAACAATGATACCTTAGGCCATGTCGGTTAATGATGTCCCTCAGTGGTAGTAAGTAAATTGCGAATAGCATGGGAGACAGGATAGATCCTTGAGGAACTCCGCAGGCCAGTTCTGTTGGTGCTGATGAGCTTGATCCTGATATTATTCTCTGTGATCTACCAGTGAGGAAAGATTTAGCGCTCTATTAGAATCCTATGGTCAAGGGTGTCAAATGCAGCTGAGAGATCCAGGAGGATTACAATGGAGTAATCACCTTTGTCTCTTGCCATGAGGAGATCATTTAGCACTCTAACTAGCACTGTTTCAGTGCTGTGGCTGCATCTGAAGCCTGATTGGAAAGGATTGAATATGTTTAGGTGTGATAGATGGGCTTCCAGTTGAGTTGCCACTACTTTTTCAATTACTATCCCAAGAAATGGGAGGTTGGATACTGGTCTGTAATTAGTCATGATGCAGTCTGGGTCTAATAAAGGTTTCCTTAGGAGTGGTTTTACCACAGCTTCTTTTAGAGGATCTGGGAAGTCTCCTGTTTTTAGTGAACACTGCACTATTTTTGTGAGGACTGGGGCGAGTGTTTCAAAGCATCCAGATATGAGCTGAGTTGGAGCAAGGTCTAAGTCAAACGTAGTAGGGTGCAACTTTTGTATGGTGTTTTTATCTCCTTTTATATCCACATTTGTAAAAGTGGCCCATAAACTGGGGCAATCTGGCATTCCATTGTAGTGGTTCTGGTGTGTACCTCTTTGGCCTGCTGTGATAGCGGTTCGGATTGAGGAAATCTTGTCTCTGAAGAAGTTCACAAATGCTTCAGATTTATCCTGAGAAAAGTTGGTAGGGTTAAGCATGCATGCTGGTTTGCAGAGCCTTTCTACTGTGCGAAACAGTTGCCTGGGTCTATTGTGGGAGAGTGCAATTTCGCATGATAAAAATGAAGATTTTTTCTGAGTTATCTTGGATTGATATTTATTTAGATATTTGGTAAGAGCTGCTTTATCCTCTGGATCATGTGTTCTGCGCCACTTTCTCTCGAGCTTACGTCCTGTTCTTTTAATTTCTCTGTTGGAGCTATCAAACCACAGTGCATTGTTGTGGGTTTGGACAGTGTGTATGCAAGATGGTGCAATGCTTTCTAGGGTGTCTCTCATGGTTTTGTTGTAGAGTCGGACTAAGGAGCTGGGGTCTTCGCAGGTGCCCATTAGTTCACTTAGATCCATATGCGATGCTACATCCAGTGGTGTCACCCCTTTTAATGAGCGGTATTTGACCAGGTTCTGAGGCTGGTGTCTGGTTGATTGTGATACAATGGAGAAGTGAATGGAGTGGTGGTCTGACCAGGTAATTGGGTTTACAGTTACTGGTGACACTTCTAGTCCAGACTGAAACACAAGATCAAGTGTATGACCTTTTCTGTGGGTGGGAGTGGTGATGATTTGTGTAAAGCCGAGTTTACTCATCAAGCTGAGGAGATCCTGCCCAAGCAGGGAAAGGGTGTAGTCGGTCCAAGTGTTGAAGTCTCATAATATAAGCCATATGGGGTGTTCAAGGATTAAGCCAGCCAAAAGGTCTGGGAGTTCCTGAAGAAATCTCTTCCCATCTCCTGGGGGTCTGTATATTAGCAGTATTCAGAATCCTCTCTCTATTGAGAGGCTGGCAGCTACACATTAAAAAGATTGGGTTTTGTGGACTGATATTGGTCTGGGATTTAAGGATGATTTTGCACAGATCATAACTCCGCCTCCCTTTCGATCTTGGCTCGGGCGGTGGAACACTGTGTAATTGTCTGGAATAGCTGCCTCTAGAATAGGCCCTGCATTTTCATCTAACCATGATTCTGTGATGCATGCTAATTCGCATGTTTCAATAAGGTCGGAAATAATAGCTGTTTTGTTCTTTATTGATCTGGCATTGCATAGGATTGCTCTGATAGGACAGTCTTGGGACCGCTTTTTGGGGTCTTAAGGAGTGCAGATGTGAGGGCGTATAGGTGGTCATTCCCTCTGCAGTGAAGGGGTTAAAATAGCTTCTAGTATTTGTAGGAATGTTAGCAGTGGGGGCTGGTTACATTGCCCTGCTCTATAGTATTCAGGCCAGAGTGAGGTGTGAGATTTTGTACTTCAGGCTGCATTGTAGATAACAGATAAGAAAGCATGCAGGGGTTTTAAAACCAATGTATTTTAGTAAAATAGACTTCATCAATTATTTTTTCTTGTGTTTAGAAAATAAATCTGAGCATTGCTAAATAGAAGATTAAATCCAAAACCCAATTTGTGCATGGGTTGAGTCTGTGTTTTTTTTTTTTGTTTTTTTTTAGTTTAAGTGTACCTTGTTTGTGGTGTTCAGCTGAAGGTATCTCTTTCTGGTAGTAAGATGGTCCAGTGGGAATATATTTCCATCCGTTGAGTATCTCACTTTAGTAATGTCATCCGTTCAATTTTTATGAGTCTAGTTGTGCGTTATGTGGAGTCGGTATTGGTCCTTGAAATAATTATGATGAATTTTGAATGTAAGAAGGTTAAAATTAAGATAAATCCAGAAGAGGTCAGGAGCCTGAGGAAAGTGTGGCAACCAGCAGCGGCGCCTCCCCCTTATAGTCAAGGAGTCCTAAGAGCAGCGTCCTAAGAGCAGCGTTTTGTAAGGGACTCTCTGAACGTCTCAAGGACGAATTAGTATTTTGGGATCTTTCAGAATCCCTTGAAGATTTTATCAATCTGTGTATCAGACTTGACGCTAGGTATAGGGAACAACAACAAGAAAGAGAGAGAATCCGCAAGCCTTTTTACCGACCATCATTTCGCCTATTACCCCGATTCTCCATTCCTGTGTCTTATTCTTCCTCCACAGAACCTGTGGAAGTTGGTACCATAAAATTAACAGAGACAAAACGCCAGAGAAGACACACACTTGGTCTAGGTCTATACTGTGGCTTACAAGGACACCTATTGAGGGACTGTCCCACCAGACCAGTAAAAGCCAGGGCTTTAGAATTTAGAATAGAATTTTCTTCCCTCAACAACAAACTCTTTGTGCCCTTAACACTTTACCTAGGAGATTGCAAGGTTCATTCCAAAGGCCTTATTGATTCTGGTGCTGGAGATGTGTTCATAGATTCTACCTTTGTATCTACACACAATATACCCCTACAATCAAAGGGCTACTCAGTCAAGGTCTCCACTGTCAGCAGTGATCTGTTGGGTTCTGGACTCATTCAGTTTTCTACGAAGCCTTTACGATTTTCTGTAGGAGTTCTCCATTCTGAATCAATTTGTTTTGATGTCATTCCGACTCCTCAATTTCCCATAATTTTGGGTCTTCCCTGGTTCCAGTTACACAACCCAACGTTCTCCTGGACACAAGGCGAACTCACTGCTAGTGGTTCATCATGTTCGATCAACTGTTTATATACTCCTGTCAAACCTTCGCTCTCTATAGCAGCTGCCATGGAAACTCCTAGTCCCTTACCAACCTCTTATCAGGACTTTCTTGATGAGTTTTCCAAGAAAGAGACTGAACGCCTTCCTCCTCATCGTCCTCTGCCCTGTGGCAAGACTTATCTACTGTCCAGACCCACAAACCTCACCCTGGAGGAGTATATCAAGGATAACCTAGCTAGAGGTTTTATAAGACCTTCCTCTTCACCAGTGGGGGCTTGCTTCTTTTTTGTCGAAAAAAAGGACTAAAGTCTTCATCCCTGTATAGATTATAGAGGTCTAAACTTTGTAATCACCTATCTTGATGATATCCTCATCTTTTCGCAAACATACCAAGACCATGTATCTTATGTCAGGAAGGTACTGCAACGTCTCAAAGACAATCATCTTTTTGCCAAGATTGAAAAATGTTAATTTCAACAGGATTCTGTTCCCTTCCTGGGATACATAATATCGAAGACAGGCTTTGAAATGGATCCCACTAAACTTTCGGCCATTATTGAATGGCCTAGACCCGACTTCCTTAAAGCTCTCTAAGATTTCCTGGGGTTCGCCAGTTACTATAGAAAGTTTATCAAAGGCTTTTCCACCATTACGGCACCCCTTACTTCCCTGAAAAGAAAGGGACAAAACTGCAAAGAGTGGTCTTCCGATGCTTTTCAGGCTTTTGAAGCTCTTAAAAAGGCTTTTGCTTCTGCACCATTCTTCGTCATCCTAATCCGGAATTCCAGTTTATCCTGGAAGTGGGTGCTTCCTCAGTAGCCGCAGGAGCAGTCCTTTCTCAACATATTCCTGAGTATGGCAAAATACATCCCGTCGGATTCTTCTCCAAGAAGTTTACCTCTTCCAAATTAAACTATGATGTAGGCAACAGAGAGTTATTGGCTATCAAAATGGCCTTAGACGAATGGAGACATTGGTTGGAGGGTACACCTCAACCCTTCTCGATTCTTGCTGATCATAAGAACATTCCTCCCATTTCCACTACGTTCTTTCCTACATACCCGGCATGAAGAATATCAAGGCTGATGCTCTGTTAAGACAATTTCAATCCACTAATTCACTAGAATCTGGTAGCATTCTCCATCCTCATGAGATCATAGCTCAACTATTATTTTATACCTTACAAGACTTATGAGCTGCTGAAGAGAATCTTCCCTCCACTTGCAAACCTCCTGCTGGTCTACTTTTTGTCTCTGAGCACCTCCGCTCTAACTTGTTACACTTGATAATCACCTATCTGGTCATCTGGTTGTCAGCAACACTTCCTGGAACCTTAAGCAATATGTCTTGTGGCCATCTTTAACTCAAGATGTCAAAGATTATGTTTCTGCTTGCACTGTATGTGCATCCAACAAGACACCACATCATCTACCTTCTGGCTTGCTTCAACCTCTTCCTATTCCTCACCAACCTTGGACCCATTTGTCCATGGATTTCATCACGAACCTCCCTCTATAAGCTGGAAACAATACTGTGTGGGTTATAGTCAACAGATTCACTAAGTCTGCCCATTTTGTCCAATTGTCTGGGTTACCCTCTGCCAAAACCCTTTCCAAACTTTTTATTCAGCATGTTGTGAGATTGCATGGTTTTCCACTCGATACCATCTCTGATAGAGTCCAAGTCCCTTTGTAAACAATTTTGCTGTCTACTTCTCATCACCCACAGTCTAATGGCCAAACCTAGAGGGTCAACCAGTGTTTGGAAACGTATCTCAGGCATTACGTGGATCATCACCACTCTAATTAGACCCACTTCTAGCCTCTTGCCAAATTGGCTCATAATGCCCGACCCTTTACAATACTTCTCTTAAGACCTCACCCTTTAAAGCAGCGTATGGATTCCAGCCTAGAACATTTCCTCTTTTCACTACATCTACTGAAGTCCCCGCTGCTGATCAATCTGTCCGGAGACTATGCCGTCATTGGAAAGTCCGCCTTCTCCTTTCCAAAGCTTCTAAAAACTATAAATACTATGCTGATCGCAAACGGAAGAAAGCCCCCAAGTACCATCTTGAAGACAAAGTTTGGGTTTCCACACATCATCTTCGTCTCAAGCAACCTTCAACTAAATTGGGTCCCCGCTATGTAGGTCCTTTTCAAATCATGAGTCAGATTTGCTCTAATGCTTATCGTATAGCTCTACCTAAGAGTCTCAAAGCCCATCCAGTTTTTCATGTTTCCCTCCTTAAACAGACACTCTCAACAGATATTCCAAACCTTAGACCAAACTTCCTCCTCTTCTAGTTGATGGACAACCTGAGTTTGAAGTCAATCATATCATAGATTCCAAACTTTGTGGCAAAATGTTGTACTATCTTATCCACTGGAAAGGTTATCCTGTCACAGAATGTACTTTGGAACCAGCTTGTCAAGTTCATGCTCCTGCTTTGGTTAAAGCTTTTCATAAAGCACATCCTTACAAGCCGGGTCCTATCCCTGGGAGGGGTCTTTGAGAAGGGGTTGCTGTCATGATCCGATCATTGCCGTCTCGCCACAGCTCCAAGATCTGCTCTTGCTTCCTCCTTTACCACGTCACGTTGCCTAGTAAAGTGATGCGGCCTTCCTTGTCACGCCCCCTTTTACGTCACTGCCCTTTCAAATATCCGGCGGGACAGCTCTCTGGTGCCCATTTGTCTGCTTTACTTCCTACATCCCCGGCTTTGTTTAGATCTGTGAGTTTATGCTCTTCTTCTGCTTGCCTCCTGTGTTACCGACTTCTGCCTGCCTGACCACTCTGTTACCAAATTCTAAATTGCTTAAAGAGACATTGACCTCTGCCTGCCTGACCACTCTGTTGCCTAATCCTAAATTTCTTAAAGGGACATTGACCTATGCCTGCCTGACCCCTCTATTGCCTAATCCTAAATTGAATAAAGGGATATTGACCTATGCTTGCCTGACCACTCTGTTGCCTAATCCTAAATTGATTAAAGGGACATTGACCTCTGCCTGCCTGACCACTCTGTTGCCTAATCCTAAATTGCTTAAAGGGACATTGATCTTTGCCTGCCTGAACACTCTATTGTGTAATCCTAAATTTCTTAAAGGGACATTGACCTCTGCCCGCCTGACCCCTGTGTTGCCTAATCTTAAATTGCTTAAAGGGACATTGACCTCTGCTTGCCTGACCACTCTGTTGCCTAATCCTAAATTGCTTAAAGGGGCATTGACCTCTGCCTGCCTGAACACTCTATTGTCTAATCCTAAATTTCTTAAAGGGACATTGACCTATACCTGCCTGACCCCTCTATTGCCTGAACCTAAATTGATAAAAGGGATATTGACCTATGCTTGCCTGACCACTCTGTTGCCTAATCCTAAATTGCTTAAAGGGACATTGACTTCTGCCTGCCTGACCACTCTGTTGCCTAATCCTAAATTGCTTAAAGGGACATTGATCTTTGCCTTCCTGAACACTCTATTGTCTAATCCTAAATTTCTTAAAGGGACATTGAACTCTGCCTGCCTGACCCCTCTGTTGCCTAATCCTAAATTGCTTAAAGGGACATTGACCTCTGCTTGCCTGACCACTCTGTTGCCTAATCCTAAATTTCTTAAAGGGACATTGACCTCTGCCTGCCTGACTCCTCTGTTGCCTAATCCTAAATTGCTTAAAGGGACATTGACCTCTGCCTGCCTGAACACTCTGTTGCCTAATCCTAAATTGCTTAAAGGGACATTAATCTCTCGCTTACTCGACCACCCTATCGGAAGATCCGCTGCCTGTGTTTCAGCTTCAGTTCAATGTTCTCCCTTTCTACTCAACAAGGACTACTGCCTGTGGCTTTTCACCATTTGTGAGTACACTGTTTTCCATTTCTGCATACTAACATTTTTCTTTCTTGAGTGGGTCACGTCCTGGGTTTTCCTCAGTGTGCTAGCGTGTGTAATCAATATCACCCAAGCAGTTGGGCCTAATCCTGGACTGACTCTATACGGCTAAGATAATCTCTCTCTTTTTTAGCTCTAGTATAAGTGGTCCAGTTTTCCATTGTTTTGGATTGTAAATAACAATTATACGAATTAACAACAAAATGTGAGACTCGCTTCTTTCTTTCTCTCGTTGCCATAATATATGCAAGAATTTCACTTCTAAGAACAGCTTTAGTATTTTTACATTATTTATTTTGTCTCCTTTTCCTGTTATTCCATTCTGAAATTGTGAGCTTTACTGTTCCTGTTAGAAATGGAAGTGCAGAACACTGTTATATTCCACACAGCCATTGGCTGCACACTCTAGCGACCTATTTATAGCTGTCCCTAAATGGTTACAGCAGAGAAGGTAACCTAAGATACAACATGGCAGCTCCCATTGTTATATATACACTAAAATTTTACACTTATTTTGTAAATATTTAAACAGCTAATGGAACTTTAAAAAATACATCTACATGTTATTCTCAGACTAATCTTTTCTTTAAATGCATCATTCTATGTAGCATTTATTTAATGTTTAATGTCCCTTTAATGACTTGTATAAAGTCAACTTTTTGGCTTCCACTACTGTGCGTAAAGTGTCAAAACGTCCTTTCAACTGACATTAATAAATGTGATAAAACAAGTAACACACCCAGATATTCAATACAATTGGCATATGAAAATAAACAAATTTAGATTATGAAATAATATTGTTTAAGCCCACAAGGAAAAATAAATTAGCTAAGCATAGGAGTCTGACATAAACATAAATTTTATAGTGCAAAACTATTTTTATACAAATTAATACAGAATTATTACCCTTATTATGATTTTTTTAAATTGGGTAAGTTTTTGAACATTTCAGACTGAAGAATTGTGTAGCCAATTGCTGATGTACTATAGACGGTCTAGCATGCCCAGTTGAAATAATGTCCAATAAAAAGTTCCATGATGTTGGGGAAAATCATCTGTAGTTTGGTTCTGATAATTCTCAAATGTTAAATTAGAGTTATTAATAGGGATGGGCATTTAGTTTTGGATACAGCAAATTCGGAAGAAGGCGGCCCTTTGTGCTGTTAGACTTTTTTTTAGAGCCAAATGTAATCTTGTGAAACAGCAACACACTAAAATCTGTGCAAATCCAGATGTGTTGCTGTTTCACAAGAATAAATTTGGCTCTCAAAATATCCACACTGAACAAATGGCAATCTTCTTCCACATTTGGAGGTATCCAAAACCTCAGAACGCCCACCTATAGTTAACAGTCAGTATGTAACAATTGAATTAAAAGGGCAATATACTCAGGCAAGCAGCTGGTAAGAGTTAATTTTTCATTCAAAAAAGCTGTAGGAACACCCTTTCATATGAGCTAAGCTCTCTCACACCCTTTACCGTTAATGTACTATAAAGCTGATATCACTTGTAGGAACATGATTTAATCATTTTAGATTTAATTAAGGAAACTAGAATTAAAGTAAATATTTCCTTATCATGGGGGAAAAGTGTGAGCAGGAGAGAGTAAGATGGGGAGGCAGTGATTGGTAGAAAGAATGAATGAAGATGGGGGATAAGATATATGCAGGGGGGGGATTCCTTATAAAGTATTATTTTAAATACAAGTTAAATATTGGTTGATGCAAATACTAAAACCAGTGTTCTTAGCTGTTATCTCCAATTTGTCACAGCTTTTATTGTCATTAACAGGCTCATTAAACAAGAACTGATATATATATATATTAATCTTGTTAAACTTATCTCTTACAATCTAAATATTTTGTTAAAACCACATTTCTATCACTAAGATCTGAACTTTTCTTGTGGCACCTCAGTAGTTTTCAATGTTTTTTTTCTTGCATATCTTAGTTGACAGTTTTTCTTCTCTCATGTCCTACTTGTATCCTATCTCCTGCCCTTACTTTCTGTCAAGTCCCTTTAGATTAACATTTACTGTCTCTATATTTCATTTTGTCCATTTGTCTCATCATCTCAGTCTTTCTGGTAGTCTCCAACAATGAAACAAGCTGCTGTTGAACAGTTTGGCAGGAATCTTAGGATGTTGCAAGTTTCCAATTGGGCAGCTAATAATGAAGGTTGTCTCTCAGTAGTGGTTTAAGAGAAACAGAAAACAGTATTGGTTTTAGACAGATACATTTCTTATATCATAGACATAAAACTAATCTACTGCTCAATGATTTCATTAGATTTAATGTAATAAGAAATGTCCATATTATTTTCAAGAATGAAATTCAGCAATTATAACATTCACTGCTATTAATTAATTCTTTGCCCAATATAAAAGTGAAATTTCATGATTTAGAGTTTTGGAGTATTTGATAAACAGGCCTGAAATCTGTACGATTTTTCTCTCAGCGCCATCACAATGGGATTGATTTAAAAATAAATAATGTCAGTTTGCATTGAACTGCACTGCTACTGAACTAAAAAAACCAAGGGAGTACTTTTTGATTTATGGTTCCAGTAAAACATCTAAACTTTACAAAATAAAGGAGGGAAATGGTTAACAAACATCTCTGGATAATGTGATGATTACATTATTTTATACTGCTTTGCTAATAATTGCATCAACACTATATATATATATATATGTGTAAAATAAAGAAAAAAGCAGCAGCGCTAGATCTTGAGTGATGGTATTTGTATGTATTTGTATGTGTATTTGTATGTGCTTATCAAATGGATGTATCCGAGTTCAGTATAGTTTGATATTTATATGAAGTGGATATATATAGGTGTGTGTTCAGACCTAAAATTAAACTGTAAGTATATCGGTATATTATACACCCAATACCACGTATGAAACAGGTATAACAAAAAATACTAACAAAATAGATAGCGTGCTGTCCAAGTATTGATACAGACACCGTAAGTATATCAGTATGCTATACACCCATTAACACAAATGTAACAAGTATCACAAAAAAATAGTGACAAAATAGATAGCGTGCTGCCCAAATATTGACACAGAGTACCCCTGTCTCTGTAGAAAATATGGTAGAAAGAGAATTCGATAATGGTAGTTAGGCACTCAGCTAAAACAATTTCTTTCTGCATTATGAATATGTTCCTTTTCAATAATTTATAGATGGTATATTAAAATATGATCTTATGCAGATGAGATATTGTTCTTTATTCCAATTATAACTTCTCAATTTAATAGCGTGAAGTAAGTGTTTCCTGCTTACTAGCTTTTACCCCAATCATATAAGGTAATGTGTTTGCTCCTTCGTGGGTAAAGTTGGTGATTTCTCTGTGCCTTTGTAGGTAGACCTTCAAGTATCCTAATCAGTTTGTAGATCCCCTTCTTAGGGTGTCGCTAGGTTATTCAATGGAAATCCTGGACTCTCTTGTTTCTTTTCAGATGGTGGTGAGACGTCCTGTTTCTTTTCAGATGGTGGTGAGAAGCCTTGTCCCCTCAAATGGTCATCCGGAATGTGCAGAAAGAGGAAAGAAGAATGCACATAGCATAATACTGTATATAACAGATTAAAATTTATTTATATACAAGATATGTTTACATTGTTTAACCTCAATCGATTATGAGGTAAGATCACAGCGTATAAAAGCACCTCAACCTGTTTCCAGGGTCTCAGTGTTACGGAATTCAGTAGATGGTTAAATCGTGACGATAGTACCGACCCTTAGTGACTGGAGGACTGGTCTGGTATGACCGGGATATGGAAATTTTCCCTATGTACTGAATATCGTCAGAAAATGTCATATAATGTTCATAAAATATTATTATCTCTCTGTTAAAAAAGTATAATAGAACAAAAAAATGGCAATGTCCGCTACACCACTTGTAAATCCTAAGAAGTGGTGTGTATATACATAGTTATTTGTTTTGTGAAAATTATCAACAGCAAAAGGTGGCCGTATGAAATAGGCCCTGTCCGCCCACTCGTTGGAGACTTCTTCATCAGAGGAAAAGTGACACGCTTGAAAAAGGCCCACTACTGAGGGCCGAAACGCTTTGACAGCAATTTGGTAAGCCTTATTTCATTTTTTGATCATTGTTTTTAGCTATATTGCACTATCTTGCTGTTCTTTACAGGTCACTAGCAAGAAAACAAGAATCATTCACACTCACTACCCCACAGAGGGATTATTATCTAAAGTTAAATCCTTACAATAACTTGTTTTGGCTTCATCACCAAGAATTTATTTCTGATTTTTTTCACATTTTTCTTTTTCTTCCTTATTTTATCCCTCCACACATTTTATTGTTTATATTTTTGGATCTTTTTTATCTAATTTTTGACAATCACCTTTTTTCATTTCTTCATTTTTTTCATTTCTGCATTTTAATTTTTGAGCACTCCATATTTTTGGAACACCATCATATTGAAGTTCATCACCATCACCATTTGGAGTACGCTATCTTTAGAACACTCCATATTGTTTTATCACACACCGATCTATATGGAACTCTAGTTGTTGTTTTTTCTTTTTCTTTCTCATCAGGTGCACCTTACAGAAATTGACTTTTTTAAGACATCTAGTTCATTTAATTTGTATTATCTTGTTTTTAACATTGTATGTACTGTTCATTTATACTGTCCATTTTATATTGCACATTTTATAACTCTCTATGTATTTTATCCCCTAATCAGAGACCTATAGACATTTGTTTACACATTTCTATATTGTCATTAAAGGGCCACTAAACCCAAAATCTTTCTTTAATGATTCAGATAGAGAATACAAATTTAAACAACATTACAATTTATTTCTATTATTTATTTTGCTTAATTTTTTATATATCCTTAGTTGAAGAAAAAGCAATGCACATGGTGAGCCAATCACATAAGGCTTCTATGTGCAGCAACCAATCAGCAGCTACTGAGCATATCTAGATATGCTTTTCAGCAAAGAATATCAAGAGAATAAAACAAATTAGATAATATAAGTAAATTAGAAAGATGTTTAAAATTGCATTCTCTTTCTAAATTATGAAAGAAAAAATTTGGGTTTCATGGCCCTTTAAATTATTGTTTTAATACATTACCTCTTTGGCGCTCTTAATACTAAATCATATTCTTTACTCCTAATTTGAGGTGGGTTAGCACACCTGTGTTATAGAGCGACAGAGGTAATTTCACTAAGCGCTTTTATCTCATATTTTTCACTAAATATCTTAGTGTTTTCACAGATATGTTTCACCATAAGTAACGAGGATAAACAAAATAAAAAAATAAATAAAAAAGGTCAGTCACATGAGTTTAACCATTTTTTTCTTTCATGATTCAGATAGAGCAGCAATTTTAAGCAAATTTCAACTTTCTAATTTACTCCTAGTATCAATTTTTCTTCATTATCTCTGTATATTTATTTGAAAAAGCAGGAATGTAAGCTTAGGAACCGGCCCGTTTTTGGTTCACAACCCTGGGTAGCGCTTGCTGATTGATAGCTACATTTAGCCACCAATCAGAAAGCGCTACCCAGGGCGGGTTGAACCAAAATTGGGCCAACTCCTTAGCTTACATTCCTGCTTTTAAAATAAAGATTCCAAGAGAACAAGGAGAAAATTGATAATAGGAGTAACTGAGAAAGTTGCTTAAAATGTCTGCTCTATCTGAATCATGAAAGAACAAAATTGGGTTTCATATCCCTTTAATGTGTATCAGGACCATTCTTAGCATTTGTGGGGCTCTGAGCAAGACAAAGTTGTGAGACCCCTCCTCCCACCTTACTCTGCCTCCCCTGTATGCCCTGCACTCTGTATCACCCACCTATGTCCCATCATTCAGTGTGTCATATATAAAAAATAACACAATATATGACACCTCCTGATTGCATAAACACTTTCTCATAAACTAAATACAGGATGAACACTGCACCTTCTCATTCCCTCAAGCTTCGAAGAAAGTTCAGGTCCCCAAAAGTAAAAGGCTCTGGGGTTATTATTTCAGTTCATATCTATTCTAGCAATAGAAAAAAAATATTTTTATATCATTCTCTAACATATCAGCATAACAATGTCCCCAAATAGCTCTTAAATTTTTCAGATGTTTATGTTTATCCTCCAACATATCATAGTGTTCATCACCATCTGTTTAAGAGAGTTAATTGAATGTAAAACCTTAGATATACGTCTTTCAAAAATAACCTTCCATGCCAGAAGGATGCCATTAACAATACATTTCTTATTTTTATTAGATCATCCGTAAAAAAACAATATCAAATTTTGAATTTTAGAAATTTAGAAATAAAATGTGAAACTTTACCCCAGAATTGCAATAGCTTTGGATAATCCCAGAGATAATGAATCAAAATTTGGACAGGGGAGAGAGTAGTTAGGGCATTGATCTCTAAGATCATTTCTCCACTGGGCAAGCCGACCAGTAATCATTTAATCTCTAGTAATAATTCTGAATTGAGATAATCTCAAATTCATTGATAAAGTGGTGTTCTTAACAAAATTCAGGCTTTTCTTAAAATGTTAGTGTATCAACTTAAATCTTAATATTTTGCCTATTATAAACTGGTTTTAAGTTATGTCCTTTTGTGTCACTTTTCCAATTAAAAATTTATATAGAAATGAAAGAGAAAATGTATTTTTATTACACTCATAAATAGTCTCTTGTAAAGGATGTTTTTGCCAAATCTGGGGTGAACCTTTGATTAAGCTCATAATATGTCTTAATTGACTATATTCCCATATATAAATTGTAGATATCCCATATAGGGAAGTAAATCTATCAAAAGAGATTATCTCTTGGTTGGTAAAATTAATTACTGCATTGATTTCTTTAATTGGTTTTGCATACCTCAATCCTCTAGGAGGAAAGTAGGGATTTCCTAAAATGGTGAAATACCTAGAAATTTAGAGTTCACATTTAGAATCCTATGTATTTTCTTCCAAACAATCAATACATCTCTATATAATCGATTTTGCCTACTTCCTGGTCCAGGTTCTTTATCCATAGTGTGTAAAATATATGGAAGTGATACATTTTTAGAAATAATTTGATCTAAACAATTAATAGTAAAACATCCAGTGCCTACAAGCCAGTACAGAGCCACCCTTAAAATGCTTGCCCACATTTTAAAATTAGAAAGAGATAAGCCTCCATCCTGAATTAGAAGATATAATTTGGTTAATGCAATTTTGAGTTTATTACCTCTTCAAAGAAACTTCCTTATATTTTGAAAAAAATATATCCAGATATTTAACATAATAGTAATTTCGGTAATGTACACATTTTCAGTAAATTAACTTTACCCATCTATGAAACAGGGAGAGTTGACCAATTGTTAAGATTATGTTCTGTTTTGAGCATAATTGGATCTAAATTGATATTATACCAATATCAGGGTCTTTAGATATACATATACCCAAATATTTTAGACGTTCTACTTCTAAAAAAGGAAAATTAACTTCCTTTGATGTTTTATGCAACAACAAAATCTTAAAATTCAGAGAGATTTATTTTATATCTAGATAATTTTCTGCAATCTTATATTACAGAAATAATTTTCCATAGATATATATCTGGATCTAAAACAAATAACAAAAGATCATCTGCATATGCTGCTAATTTAATAGGCATCTCTCCAATCTTTATACCTGGTAACAAGTCTCTCAATTCCAGCATCAAATTAAACAATAAGGGGGACAACGGACACCCCTGTCTTGTTCCTCTATTCAATGTAATGGGCAAAGATAGTCTATGATTAAAAATCAAATAAGCAGTAGAAGTAGCGTATATTTTCCTTAAATAAAAAAATAAACCTTGAAAATGTAACTTTTAAATGTATTAAACATAAAACTCAACTCTATTGAAAGCCTTTTAAGCATCCAATGATAAGAAAAAGGCTTTTGCTTGTGAATTCGAATTCGGTTTCCTATATCTCATAATGACTTGTATGATATTTCTAATATTTTAGCAGGGTTTCTACCTTGAATAAAACCAGTTTGATTAGGGTGGATCAAATCCGGGAGTAAACTCTTTAATCTGTTAGGCAATATGTTAGTTAAAATGTTATCATTTGTGTTCAGAAGCAAAATCGGTCTGTTCAAACTTGTTACTGTTGGATCTTTATTTTTTTTCAAAATTTCTGTTATGTTAGCTCCTTTAACCGTAGACAGTATTTTTTGAACATTCAAGGCATAATAGTTAAATAAGGAATGTAAAGGGTCAATTATTTTTTCAGTTAATATTTTATAGAACTCAAAATGAAGATTCTCTTGACCTGGAGCTTTCCCCAAAGCCATAGATTTAATAACCTTTATAGTCTCATCTTTTATAATTTCCTTATTTAAAGGGATAGTAAACACCAAAAATGTTATTGTTTAAAAAGATAGATAATCAATTTATTTACCATTCCCCAGTTTTACATAACCAACACTGTTATAGAAATATACTATTTTTATAGGATTTATAGGATTTAGATAAACAAGTAAAATCTAGTTCATCTGAATTTTTTACTTTCCAGATATCCCACAAAGAAAAAAGATAATATAATCAAATATTTTCTCTTCATATGAAATCTGTGCCTTCTTAAATTTCTTACCCCAGTTGCCTTCCATCCCTTTTTGCTATCTGCCTTTGGATTGGGAGTTATATTAAAGTATCCTTATCATTCTTGTATGTAGATAGGGTAACATTTTTCTTTTAAAGGGACAGTAAACCTTAAAAATAATGTGACAGGAGCGAGCTGCACTTAGTCTTATGGCGCGGTCAGGCCGGGCTGTGACTATACAGCTGGCCCGATGCGCTGACTAAAAATAACAGACCCGCTCAGCAGAGAGCAGAGAGCGGGATTGTAAAAGCACCAGATTTTTAGCAAATTAAAAGGTAAAAAAGGCGTTTATGGCTATAGTACCTAAATAATGTTATATAATTCTGCACTATGTGCAGAATTATATAACATTATTTTTAAGGTTTACTGTCCCTTTAAGTCTTTCCCAGAATTTCCTATCCTGTTTATTAGAGCCATACAAGTTACATATTGTGTACAAAACGTCATTAATATAAATTTGGAGTATTAAGCATCTACTCTCCTTATCTTGCAGTACCTTCTCATCTTTATACTCCAATTTTTTTATTGAATATAATTGCAACATCTCTAGTGGATTTTGAAAAAAAGAAGAAAATGACCACTTTAACCCATGCTGTTTTAATTTCTGATGTTCTTTATCTGATAAATGAGTTCCCTGAAGATGCATAATGTCCATATCTCATTTTCTCAAATAATTTTTAAATAATTTTCCTTTTAATCATTGATTAATCCCACCTACATTCCATGTGACTACTGAAACCATTTAAAAAAATGAAAGGGTATTATTACACTTAGTAAGAATATTAAAATAAAAACAGATAGCGTGAAAAAAAGGAAAAAGAAAGAGGAGAGAAAAGGAGAAGAAAAAAAAATCTCACATCTAACATTAGAACCATATCCTGGAGCATATTAACATTTTTCTCAGTGTCCAGATAAATTTGTGCTTTTTCAGGAGTGTCCAATATAATATAATCTTCTCCATTTTTTAATTTAAATTTAGCAGGGTATAGAAGTGAAAACTGATGACCGTCTTTTACAAATTGTTTACTGATTTGTGAAAAATGTTTCCTAGGTTTTGAGACTTCTGCTGAAAGTCCTGAAGAATATAGATCCTTGTCTCTTGGTAACATTTATGTTCTCCTATTAATCTTTAAAATATCCATTTAAATATCAAGCAATCGTTGTCCTTGGTCTTTTATACGTGTCAACTTCTGATCTCATGGGTCCAATCCTATGTGCCCTTTCAGCTATAAACGATTTTGTAATGCTTTCTCAGCAACCTCCATTAAATCTTTTGCAGAGACTAATTTAGGAAGACCAATAATACAGATGTTATTTCTTCTAGACCTATTCTCTAGATCTTCCAATTTCTTATTCATATCTTCATTTTGCTTTGTCAAATTCTCGATTCTCCTCTCAGCTAATTGTTAGTTAATTGATCTTCTAATGTTGATGTTCTCTGCTCCACTTCTGAAAGACTTTCGACAAAGTGTTTAATTTCTGCCAATACATTTTCTAAGTGTTTAACGATCTCCTTAATCTTCAGAAGGATTATTGCACAAACTTGAAAAGCTATAGAGCCAGCCTCCTGCTCCTTTGAGGTTATCGCTTCAGAGTATGAGCTTGAGGGGAAATTAGATGTTGTTATAACCAATCTCTATTGGCTCCTTTACCTTTAGGAGGCATTTTTTATTTTGTAAATATTTTTCTATTCAGCTATAAACAAGAGAATATATTTTATACTAATGGTCTAAAACGTGGTGTTTATTATAATCTCTGGGAGGTAACTATCTCCGCCTGATGAAATTGAAAATTCTAATAACGTGACTTAAGCTTTTTTAATCTTTTCAAAAGACCAAGGTAGAAAAAAAAGGTCTTAACAATAAGATATTCTCTAAACTTTAAGGTTAAATTTCTCAGCAGGTTCAATTGAGGAAAGAAGCAACACTGTCTCTATAATTTAGATATATATCTCAACTAATTGTCAGTTTATAATAAATGATAGTACAAAAATATAAATCCAGGTATAGAAAAATAAAAATAAAGTCAATTAAACCACAGTAAATTGTCCCAGCTCTGTTAGAATAAAAGTTGCTCAAACAAGTTTAATTAAAAAGAGCAAAAACTATCTTCATAGAGCAAAATATATTTATTCCCAAAATGATAATTGTGCAAGTCATGCAAACTTTAAAGGGATATTAAACACTTTGAGATGTTAATATAAAATGATAAATTGTATATATATAAAACAACTCTGCAATATACTTTCATTATTTATTTTGTCCTCTTTGCCAGTAATTCCATTCTGAAATTGTGAACTTTTCAGTTCCTGTTAGAAATGGAAGTGCAGAACACTGTTAAATCCAGCACAACCATTGGCTGCACACTCTAGTTACCTATGTATAACTGACCCTAATTGGCCACAGCAGAGAAGGTAACACAAGTTACAACATGGCAGCTCCCAGTGTTTTATAGACACTCAAACTTTACACTTATTTTGTCACTTTTTAAGCAACTAATGAAACTTTAAAAAATACATCTACATGTTAGTCATGGACTAATCTTTTCTTTGAATGCATCATTCTATCTAGCATGTATTTAGTGTTTAATGTCCCTTTAAATCCAGATACAAAGAGCAAACAAGTGTCAGTGTCACAGGTCAATTATTACAAATTGCTCAGGCAGATTTAGATAGAACAATACTGTATTCGCAGTGCAACTGTATTTTCCACAAAGGTAAGATGCAGATAATGCTAGCTTTATATCCAGTACGTGTCCTCACAGTGCAAATGTATTTCTTTGCAAATATTTCACACTTTGGATCCAGATGAAAAGAGCAATAAACATTTTACAAAAAGGCAATATATCTCAGTTTAGTTTTAACATAAATTGATCAAATAGATTAGAAAGATCAATTTTGTCTTCAGAATAAAAATATATTTCTTCCCAGAATGGACTTGTATAAATAATGCAAAATTTAAATTCAGATAAGCAGCAATAAAGCTTTGATGGAGACAGAATGTTTCACAGTTCAATTATGCCAAAAGTGCTGAAGCAGATTTAGTTAACCCTTTAAGGACACAGCTTTCAGTTTGCTCAATTGTTTTATGACGGAAAAATTCAGTCATATGTCCTTAAGAGGTTAAAAAGGACACTACTGACTCCATAGAGCAAATGTCATTTTTCCAAAGTGATACTTCTACAAAAAGTGCAAGAACAGATGTGTAGAGAAATAAAGTCCTTTAACAAAAGGAAATATATTGCAGTTCAATGATATCATAAATTTGTTCAAACAGAAAACACAGTGCTGTCTTTTCAATTAGTACAAAGTTCAGGTGCAAACAATGCGAATCATTACAAAAGTTAAACCAACTCTGTTCTTTTTGGTTTTCTTGAAGTGCCCATTCATCAGTAAATAGAGCCCACATTCTTTCTCCCTCTCCCCCTTAGAGGAATCCCATTGATTTTGAACTCAAAACAAAGAATAAATCTGTTGTTTTTTTTACCCCCATAGGGGTGTTACCTCATTCCACATGGTTTGAATTCGTCATATCCTAAAGGCTCTGAAGTCTATATCCTATTTCCTAATCTGTTTGTAGTCAGAGCCGAGGGGTAGTAAAGTTAAATATAAATGGTTTAAATAGAGCACAACATTTTAAACAACTTCCCATTTTAATATAATTATCAATTTCGCTTAGTTATCCTTTGTTAAAGAGTAATCGTAGGTGAGCTCAGGAGCACGTATATATTTAGCCATATGACAGAAGTGTTTGCAACATTAAATACAAAGTAGTAAACACTGCTGCCATAGAATATTAAAGACATGTGCAGTGTCCTAAGCTCCTTTCAGACTATTTAGATTTACTCTTTAACAAAGGATACCAAAAACAAAACAAAGTTGATAATATAAATAAATTGGAGAGTTGTTTAAAACTGTATGTGCTATCTGAATCATGAAAGTTTAATTCTGACTTTAATGTCCCTTTAAGGTGTTTTTCTACCAATGCAGGTCCAAATTTAACAATAAAAACTTGCGGCAGCTGTCCTGAAGGCTTTAATAAGTGGGGAGCATAAATGGATTTCCAGATGATGCATCTTTACAACATTTTGTATATTCTGCGTCCTGCAATGATATGTTGCACCAGGAGATTCTTACTTTCGTATTTTATGCTTATTTGTACACATAGGGGCCTAGTTATCAAGCCGTCAACCTCAAATACGCTGGAATTCCGCAGCGTATTTGTGGCGAGGCTGATTCGCCTTAGTTATCAAAGGCTAGAGACCGGCAAAAGTAGAATTTTGTGACGTAAACTTCGATCCGCCGGACTCAGTTCGACACAGATCGATTCTTACGTCACTGCAGATGTTCCGCACACAAGTGCGGCACAATCTGACTACTTTTGCTAGTTATCAAAAAACTAGCAGGTACGCTTGGCACTTTTACGACCCTGGAGGCGGCGGATCCCATAGGAATCAATGGGAGTCTGACCATAGCGAAAGTTCATGTTCGCTGCTGCCAGACATCCCATTGATTCTGTCTCCCCTACACCGCTGCAACTAAATAAACGTATTACCCCCTAAACCGCCAGTCCCGGAGCCCACCGCAAGCTACTCTATACATATTAACCCCTAAACTGCCACTCCCGGAGCCCACCGCAACTATAATAAATGTATTAACCCCTAAACCGCCACTCCCGGAGCCCACCACCACCTACATTATTCCTAGTAACCCCTATCCTGCCCCCCCCTATACCGCCGCCCTCTATAATAAAGTTATTAACCCCTATCATGCTGATCCCGCACCTCGCTGCAACTAAATAAATAGTTTAACCCCTAAACCGCCGCTCCCTGAACCCGCCGCAACCTATATTAAATTTATTAACCCCTATCCTGCCCCCCCTACATCGTCGCCACCTATAATAAATTTATTAACCCCTATCCTGCCCCCCACTACACCGCCGCCACTGTAATAAAATTATTAACCCCTAAACCTAAGTCTAACTCTAACCCTAAATATTAATTAAATAAATCTAAACAATATTTCTATTATGAACTAAATTAATCCTATTTAAAACTAAATACTTACCTTTAAAATAAACTCTAATATGGCTACAATATAAATAATAATTATATTGTAGCTATGTTAGGATTTATTTTTATTTTACAGGCAAATTTCAATTTATTTTAACTAGGTATAATAGCTATTAAATAGTTATTAACTATTTAATAGCTTACCTAGCTAAAATAAACTGAAATTTACATGTAAAATAAAAACTAACCTAAGTTACAATTACACCTAACACTACACTATACTTTAATAAATTATTCCTATTTAAAACTAAATACTTACCTGTAAAATAAACCCTAAGATAGCTACAATATAATTAATAATTACATTGTAGCTATCTTAGGATTTATATTTATTTTACAGGTAACTTTGTATTTATTTTAGCTAGTTAGAATAGTTATTAAATAGTTATTAACTATTTAATAACTACCTAGCTAAAATAAATACAAAATTACCTGTAAAATAAATCCTAACCTAAGTTACAATTAAACCTAACACTACACTATCATTAAATTAATTAAATAAATTAACTACAAATAACTACAATTAAATACAATTACATAAACTAACTAAAGTACAAAAAATAAAAAAGCTGTTACAAAAAAATAAAAAAAATAAGTTACAAACATTTTAAAAATATTACAACAATTTTAAGCTACTTACACCTAATCTAAGCCCCCTAATAAAATAACAAACCCCCCCAAAATAAAAAAATGCCCTACCCTATTGTAAATTAAAAAAGTTCAAAGCTCTTTTACCTTACCAGCCCTTAAAAGGACCTTTTGTGGGGCATGCCCCAAAGAATTCAGCTCTTTTGCCTGTAAAAGAAAAATACAACCCCCCCAACATTAAAACCCACCACCCACATACCCCTAATCTAACCCAAACCCCCCTTAAAATAACCTAACACTAATCCCCTGAAGATCATCCTACCTTGAGTCGTCTTCACACAGCCGAGCAGCAATGGAACCGAAGAGGAGACCCGGAGCGGAAAAAGTTATCCTCCAAGCGGCGCTGAAGAAATCTTCCATCCGATGAAGTGATCCTCCAAGTGGCGCTGAAGAAGTCTTCCATCCGGGCGATGTCATCTTCTAAGAGGCGCTGAAGAAGTCTTCTATCCGGGCGATGTCATCTTCCAAGCGGGGTCTTCAATCTTCATCCTGCCGACGCAGAACATCCTTCTTTACCGACGGACTACCGATGAATGAGGGCTCCTTAAGGGACGTCATCCAAGATGGCGTCCTTTCAATTCCGATTGGCTGATAGGATTCTATCAGCCAATTGGAATTAAGGTAGGAAAAATCTGAATGGCTGATTGAATCAGCCAATCAGATTCAAGTTCAATCCGATTGGCTGATCCAATCAGCCAATCAGATTGAGCTCACATTCTATTGGCTGATCGGAACAGCCAATAGAATGCAAGCTCAATCTGATTGGCTGATTGGATCAGCCAATCGGATTGAACTTGAATCTGATTGGCTGATTTAAAGGAGCCTTCATTCGTCGGTAGTCCGTCGGTAAAGAAGGATGCTCCGCGTCGGCGGGATGAAGATTGAAGACCCCGCTTGGAAGATGACATCGCCCGGATAGAAGACTTCTTCAGCGCCTCCTGGAAGATAACATCGACCGGATGGAAGACTTCTTCAGCACCGCTTGGAGGATCACTTCATCGGATGGAAGATTTCTTCAGCGCCGCTTGGAGGATAACTTCTTCCGCTCCGGGTCTCCTCTTCGGTTCCATCGCTGCTCGGCTGAGTGAAGACGACTCAAGGTAGGATGATCTTCAGGGGATTAGTGTTAGGTTATTTTAAGGGGGGTTTGGGTTAGATTAGAGGTATGTGGGTGGTGGGTTTTAATGTTGGGGGGGTTGTATTTTTCTTTTACAGGCAAAAGAGCTGAATTCTTTGGGGCATGCCCCACAAAAGGTCCTTTTAAGGGCTGGTAAGGTAAAAGAGCTTTGAACTTTTTTAATTTAGAATAGGGTAGGGCATTTTTTTATTTTGGGGGGGTTTGTTATTTTATTAGGGGGCTTAGATTAGGTGTAAGTAGCTTAAAATTGTTGTAATATTTTTAAAATGTTTGTAACTTATTTTTTTTATTTTTTGTAACTAAGCTTTTTTTATTTTTTGTACTTTAGTTAGTTTATGTAATTGTATTTAATTGTAGTTATTTGTAGTTAATTTATTTAATTAATTTAATGATAGTGTAGTGTTAGGTTTAATTGTAACTTAGGTTAGGATTTATTTTACAGGTAATTTTGTATTTCTTTTAGCTAGGTAGTTATTAAATAGTTAATAACTATTTAATAACTATTCTAACTAGCTAAAATAAATACAAAGTTACCTGTAAAATAAATATAAATCCTAAGATAGCTACAATGTAATTATTAATTATATTATAGTTATCTTAGGGTTTATTTTACAGGAAAGTATTTAGTTTTAAATAGGAATAATTTATTAAAGTATAGTGTAGTGTTAGGTGTAATTGTAACTTAGGTTAGTTTTTATTTTACAGGTAAATTTCAGTTTATTTTAGCTAGGTAAGCTATTAAATAGTTAATAACTATTTAATAGCTATTGTACCTAGTTAAAAAAAATTGAAATTTGCCTGTAAAATAAAAATAAATCCTAACATAGCTACAATATAATTATTATTTATATTGTAGCTATATTAGGGTTTATTTTAAAGGTAAGTATTTAGTTTTAAATAGGATTAATTTAGTTCATAATAGAAATATTATTTAGATTTATTTAATTAATATTTAGGGTTAGTGTTAGACTTAGGTTTAGGGATTAATAATTTTATTACAGTGGCGGCGGTGTAGTTGGGGGCAGGATAGGGGTTAATATATTTATTATAGGTGGCGACGGTGTAGGGGGGGCAGGATATGGGTTAATACATTTAATATAGGTTGCGGCGGGTTCAGGGAGCGGCGGTTTAGGGGTTAAACTATTTATTTAGTTGCGGCGAGGTGCAGGATCAGCAGGATAGGGGTTAATAACTTTATTATAGAGGGCAACGGTATAGGGGGGGCAGGATAGGGGTTACTAGGTATAATGAAGGTGGCAGCGGTGTCCGGGAGCGGCGGTTTAGGGGTTAATACATTTATAAGAGTTGCGGCGGGGTCTAGGAGTGGCGGTTTAGGGGTTAGTAACTTTATTTAGTTGCGGGGGGCTCCGGGAGCGCCGGTATAGGGGGTAGAACAGTATAGTATAGTGTGGGTGCTTAGTGACAGGCTAGCAAGAAAGCTGTAAAAAAGCCGAAGAGCAGCGAGATCGGATGAGTGATAACTCTCACAGTCCACTGCTCATCGCCCCGTACTTGGTGCGCGGCTTTTTGACAGCTTTTTTGATAACTTAGGCGAATTTTTGCAGGTCCGCGGCAGCGATGTGAGGCGAGCTTAGGCGGGCGTATTGGGCCGGCGAAGGCAGGAAAAGTAGACACGTTGATAACTAGGCCCCATAGTTATGACTACAAGACAGATTTGGGATAGGAAGAAAAATATGTATTGTCCCTATAAAATATGGGAGGGGGTTGCAATGGAATCAATCTGCACAACTGCACAACACATCATTTTGGGATCAGTGAATGAATTCCAGAACATCTAAAGTGTATAAATCTCATCGCAGAGATGAGATAAAGGTCATGCAAAGCCTTCTAGGTAAATCCCAGAACTCATTTTCAGATAATGCATTTTGTTCAAATTCAGCAATCTTAAGTGTATCATAAGCACATAATTGTTATTACTGTACTGAGAAACCTACTAAGATCTACAGTGTAGTTATTTGATTTGAATTGTAAAATCATTAAAACCACAGACATTTCAATCTGGAACTAATTAGGTAATGTAGTTAAAAGGAAAAAAAACATGGAACATAATAGTTGTGTTTCTAATATATGTACCCATATTCCAAGAAATCCTGAAAAGTCAATCTGAATCATTTACTCATTTCTATAGCAGAAACTGCTCAGTAGAAGCAAACAAGAAGTCAGCACAAGTTTATTTAATTTTGCTAAGTAGAGTAAATCAGGCACGTTAATAGACACTGACAAATTCTATTGTTGGTCTAAGCATAGACTTTGATTAATAAAATGCAACTAAGCTTTTATTTCCATAATTATCAACCAATTCTTTAAATATGAACTTAAAGGGAAATTGACATAAAATTAAATATTCAGGGCTAGTTTACAAGTGATGCACTAACCTTAGCGTGCGTCTTTTTGAGAGCGTAGTAAAAGCATTCGCTTGAGTGCAATCGCGATTTGGGCTTGACAGGTTAGTGACTGGAAAACTTGTGTAAAGCGTAGTGAGTTAAAAAAAAGCTGAATTAAAGACAACATAAATAAATTTAAAATTATAGTTACACTCATATCAACACTATCTGATAGAAATTAATAAAGAAAGGGTGGTGGATTCATGGTATAAACTTTCAATTGATTTGGTAAACACAAAGGGGCCAATTTTTGAAAGTGCGAGCGGACATAATACGATGTAGCGTATCATGTCCGCTGCACATCGATAAATGCCGACAGCATATGCTGTTGGCATTTATCCTTGAACAAGCAGTTCTTGTAACTGCTTGTGCAATGCCGCACCCGGCAGATTCGCGGACTATCGGCCGCTAGCAGGGGGTGTCAATCAGCCCGATCGTATAGGATCAGACGCATTGATGTCCGCAGCCTCAGAGCAGGTGGACAAGTTATGAAGCGGCGGTATTTAGACCACTACTTCATAACTGCTGTTTCCAGAGAGCCTGATAATTTGGCCCCAAATACTGTAAATGAATTAAAAAATGACTGGGACATGCATAAGGCTATCCTAAGAAAAAAGTAACATGTAATATGGCTAGACTTGATGGGCCTTTTTGGTTCTTATCTACCATCAATTTCTATAGAAAAAATATATCCAAAATGTCCCAGTCCAGGCTTGTCAAGTGATTTTTATTTGAAATTCATTAAAATAAAACAGCAACAGGCTGCAAGTGAGGGGAAAGAAAATCAGGGTAAAGTATTCTGGCCAGTTTCGTTCGTATAGACCGTAATCATAGACCTAAACCTTACACAAATGTGTCACTATTTAAAGCAAATTAAAAACAATCTCATTGGTGGATACCAATAACTATCCTGATAAACCCTGTATGTGCAGAAATGACTGAAGGAAAAGAAAGTCTCCTAGAGAATACCTACAGGAACCACAGGATGTGATAATCTGGGACAAATATATTATAACGGACACATAGGGGCCTATTTAAGAATGTGCAAGCGGACATGATCCAATATTGCAGATCATGTCCGCTGCTCATCGATAAATGCCGACAGCATAGGCTGTCAGCATTTATCATTCCACCAGTAGTTTTTGTGAACTGTTGGTGCAATACCGCCCCCTGCTGATTTGCGGCCAATGGGCCGCTATCAGGGGGTGTCAATCAACCCGATCGTATTGGATCGGGTTGATTTTCGGCGATGTCTGTCCGCCTAAAGGCTCGCCAGAAACACGGGGCATCAAGCTCCATACAGAGCTAGATACATATGCCCCATAGAATCAAAAAGCAAGAATAACAGAAATGCAATATAATTAGAATAATAAGTGCTTAACTAGAAATACACATGTGTGTATACATATATATATATATATATATATATATATATATATATATATATATATATTGGAATCTGAACTTATCCAGACATTCTTTAATACATAATGCAAAATCCAATCATAGGTAAATACACAAATATATACAAGGGGATACATACACCAATTGTTAAATCCTAACATGATATAGTAATGCTTATAGTTAGCATATACCTATAGCAAATATACCATAGCTAGGGAACCCAAAATGAAAATGAGTTCTTATGGTAATATAGCCTAAATGTATTGAAACTGCGTAGTGTAATGATTACATTATCATAATGGCACACACTAATGGCTAATATCATAAACCCATAGGTTATACACCCAAGGGTACATATGGGGAAAGGTAGAATAGATAATACGGTCCCAATATCTAAAACGTAATAGTCACTATAAAGGAAACAGTGCTATATAACAGGGATGTATGATATATGATAAATTGTATATGGTATAAGCAACAGGGGAAAGGTAATAGCCATAGTGCTCTACTAGCATAATGCGTTAAACATTATCAACCTACATACTCAAACTATAAATAAATATATAAGAAATTGAGTACTACGGAATAAATACTAACATAGTGCCAGTAGTGTATACTATGTACTCATTTAAAGACAAATTGTATATCAAAACAGCAGAATATATATACTCACAATGATGGTATGTTGTACTAAAATTCAGATAGCGCATTGTGTACATATAGGTGGCAGCATACCCAAACCATCCCAAAAAGGGAACAGAGCTGATTACAGTTGATGGGTCCATATGAATATGTATATACATTTAGTGGCCACTATGTGTAGTTATCATCTATGCCAGTAATTTATATCGAACTCTAAGTTGAATCCAATAGGAACCAAAGTATTAAGTTTGTGGATCCAATATATCTCTTGGTGACACAAAATTTGAAACTTGTCACCTCCTCTTGGTGGCCTCAAGATTAGTTTATTGCTAGCCACCTAAATGTACTTACTTTACCCCCATGGATCTCAATAAAAAGTTGGGAAAGGGTCGAACACACTCTTTCCCCTGCCATGTATTGGCGAGAACAAGATATACATTCAATAAGGTAGATAATGAACTTGCTTTTGCAATTAACACAACCCCTAGGGACATAAGATTCAGGGGGGTTAAGGGAATGGAATGTGTCTGTGATGTGCACATGGTTACAGGATTTACAAGACCTTTTGCCACACCTGAATGTGCCTTTAAAGTGCATCCAGGATCTGCCTGATCTGTCTTCCTTCAGAAGACTGTGGGATAAAATATTGCCCAGTGATGAGTTCTTATACACAAATCTACAGCCCTGTTGTACTGTATCCCTGAGTTGTTTGTCGCCCATGAGAATAGGTACATTTTTCCTAACAATGTTGCACACTTTCTCGTATTGATTTGAGAAAGTGGTGACAAATGTAGGTCTATCAGTGCCACTTGGCAAATGCTCCAAGCCTTTCTTACACTTGTTTTTATTCCTTGTATAATTGCTATCTAGAAGGTCATTACGATTCAGGCCTTTTACTTCCATAAAGGCGTTATCAACAATACATTTCGGATAGCCTCTAGATAGCAAGCGATTAGATAGATCCCTACTCTCTTTCAAAAAATTAGTCTCCATAGATCAATTGCGTTTGAGTCGCATAAACTGACTTTTGGCAATGCCCTTAAAGAAACGTTTTGGATGGTTACTATGGGCATGCAAAAGGGCATTGCCCGAAATGGGCTTCCTATACATTTTTGAGATGACACACTTGTTTGAAATGTCACCTTTCAGTGTGATGTCTATGAAATTGATCATTGAGTTATGACAATCAAATGTAAACTTCAATCCTACCTCGTTTTGGTTAAGATAATCAAAAAACTCTTGAGCCATGTCCCTACTAGATGTCCAAATTATCAAGAGATCATTAATGTATCTCACATATTTGATTATGTAAGACACATATCGGTTGGCAGATCCATAGATGTGGAACCTCTCCCACCACCCCATAAAGAGGTTAGCGTAGGAGGGGGCAACCTTGCCCCCATTGCAGTTCCACATCTCTGGAGGTAGAATTTACCAGAGAACATGAAAAAATTGTGTTCCAGTAAAAATCTTATAACTCTAATCAGAAAACCTCTTACTTCCAAGGACAAATTTGTGTATAGGTCCAGAAAAAAATCCACAGCCTCCAAACCAAATTAATGTGGGATTGAGGAATACAGTGAGACGACATCAACTGTCATCCAACTGTACCCCTCATCCCACAAAGTACTTTCCATTTTGGACAAAGTGTGAGTAGTATCCCTAAGGTAACTGGGGAGTTTGCAAACCAGAGGTTGTAGAAATTGATCCACCCAGTTTGAGAGTGGTTCAAGGAGAGAACCTATACCCGCAACTATAGGTCTCCCCTTGATATTCTCTAGGCCTTTATGCACATTGGGGAGATGGTGGTAGAGGGGAACAATTGAATTTTCGACCAAAAAATACCTCATAGTTTTTTGATCAATTACACCCATCTCTACATCATCATCCACAAGGTATTTAAGTTGATTTTTGTAACTCTCAATTGGATCTCTATATAGGGGATAGTATGTTTCTGTATCCCCAAGCTGTCTTAGGGCATCATTTATATACATTTGCCTGTCCATTACCACCACAGTGCCTCCCTTGTCTGATTGTTTGACCACAATATTAAGATTATTCTGTAGTCTAGACATTGCTTCTCTTTCTCCCCTGGTCAAATTTGAGTGTTGATTACAAGTATCTGATGATAGATCTTTAAGCTCTTCCACTACCATTTTATGAAAAACTTATATTGAGTTGCCCCTAGTGTGTATTGGATAGAAGTTAGATCTTTTGTGTATGCTAACTTGTGTAGTGTTGGTAGTAACCTGTGTATTTGTATTTGACCCCAACAAATCTTCAAGAGAGGTTAAGACACAAACATCAACAAAGGGTAGGTCATCATGTGTACATTCTTTAGCTACCGTATTACTCCTTACTAGGGATCTTTCATCTGATTAAAAATATTTTTTCAGGGGGGCATGTCCAGGCAACTGCCATGTTAGGAAGCTAAATTAGAAGCTCCTTGACTCATCTAAATAATCCGCCGATTATTATCCTAAAGTAGTGGAACTATCCTACATCCTCCAAGAATATGCTTCACTGAGCACTACTGCATTGATTGATACCGATCTTGTACAATCTACTTTACTTCGAGCCCTAATCTGGACCATTAGAAACTTGGACTGTGGCCTACAAATAGTCTTCTACCACCACCACCCCCCTGTTTTCAGGGTAAAGCAGTTAGCACTGGAATTTAACATTGATCATATACTACTTTATCAACTGTCAAGCCATCTAGTTCTCTGACATCCTTTAAAAAATGGAGACACCTCTTTCTGAGTTGCGAGCATTACTTAACAAACTTGAGCAAAAAATGAACAGAGGTTATGACGGTATCCTAGAGGAACTGAGAGCTCTGTACTTTAAGGAAACCCACTTTGAATCTGTAGCCGCAGGGAGAGCGACCTCATATGGATCTAACATTCACTCTTACCAGAATCTAACAACCAGTCTCGTGGAGACAGTACCCACAAATCACTTAGAAGAGCGCCACAACTCAGAGACGCACTTGCCCTTGATGTCTGTGTTAGCCAAGAGGGAAGCAGCCGGTCCTTCGTGTGAGGCACAGTCAGATCACAGCAGCAAATAGCGACCATATTGCCAGTTCCTGCAAGCAATGGAGCAAAGAGGAGCTTAGATTTGCTGATATCACAAGGAGACAGGTCATTAACCCAGGTGCGGGACGGTTGGGATTTCTGTAAGGTTACTTCCATAATGGACTACTCCCCACCTAATAGAGACGCTATCATTCTATGTCCCTTTACATTCGTCCCTGTTCCCGTGAATAGAGGACAGATCCTGAAGTTTACCTTGTTCAAATGGATCAAAATACCATATAAAATAGGTGTAGGTTAAAAGGAGAATGAACAACTTTGCTTCACATATCCGTGCCTGCATCATAGAAATTCAGCTTGTCATGAAGACTGTATTGTCTGATATCTAGGGGTTTTTCTGTTGTGGACTCTAATGTCTACAGTGCTGTGCTATTCTATTATATGCTACAAAACTAAAATCCTATTTTGTATATGAGACAGAATATATCAAACTTAAAAATTGAATACTATGATGTCCCATTCAGAGCCTATATTGTGGGTTATTCTATCTCTCTTAAAATAACTGCCATGTAAAGTAATGGATAGTATATTTGAACTGAACAAGCTACATTGTGCCATTTATATATTGCAAGACTCACAGGTGGTCTAAATATCTTTGTTTTATATAATGGCAGATTTAAGATTTCACTAAGGTGTTTGTGTATCTACTATAGCATTTGTGAATGCCATATCAATAATTGTTTGTGTGGCCATATTCTGTTCTTAATGCAATACAAGCTGTTTGTCATTTGAGGTTATCCACAAGCCATTTTAGTCTCTATATGAAATTATAGCTAATATACTTTAAGAGCCATATAACTCATATACAAACTCATGGACACATAATACACCCATATAGTATCTCCTCTTTCAGGTATACAACTGCTATAGAGAATAGAAACGAGTTCTGTTTAGGACAGAATCCATACCAGTCAGATTATAAAGCTCTGGCCCTGAGAATTTAACTCCCTCACTTCATGTAGGTTCTTCTTAGACATGTGCGTTTCATTTCGGACAAATTCGGCGGAATTTTGGCTGATTCGTCGATTCGGATGCATCCGAATTGCCAAATCGGCACATCCCGAAAAATTCAGAAAATGAATAAATAAGTTTCCGAATTTTCGGATCCATTATTCATATTCAGAATTTTTAATTGTTCCTTCCTAAACTGCAGTTCCCCTTCACTAACTCTAAGTCTAAGGTATAACCCCTAAACCACCATTCCCCGACATCACTGAAACTAACTAAACCTATTAACCCCTATACCGCCATCCTGAAACATCGCTGACATGAACTAAACCTATTAACCCCTAAACCACCGTTCCGAAACATCGCCGACACAAACTAACCTATTAACCCCTAAACCGCACCCCCCCACTTCGCTGACACAAACTAAACTTGCTAACCCCTAAACCGCCTTTCCAAAACATCGCCGACACAAACTAAACCTATTAACCCCTAAAGCGCACCCTCCCCTCATTGCCGACACAAACTAAACCTATAAACTCCTAAACTGCACCCCCCCACATTGCGGACACAAACTAAACCTAATAACCCCCAAACCGCACCCCCCCCATTGCCGACACGAACTAAACCTATTAACCCCTAAACCGCACACACACCCACATCACCGACACAAACTAAACCTATTAACCCCTAAACATCGACCCCCCCACATCGCCAACACTAACTAAACCGATTAACCCCTAAACCGCCATCCCAAAACATTGCAGACACTAACTAAAGCTATTAACCCCTAAACTACTGTTCACAAACATCGGCAATACTAAATAAACATATTAACCTCTAAACCGCCGGACCCCAGATCACAGCAACCTAAATTAACTATATTAACCCATGAACCTAACTCCCCCTAGCCCTAACCCTAAACCTAACCCTAAACCTAACACCCCCTAACTTTAACATAATTAAAATATAGCTAAATTATTAACTAAATAATACCTATTTAAATCTAAATACAAAGCAACTTACCTGTGCAATAAAACCTAAGCTAGCTACAATATAACTAATAGTTATATTGTAGCTAGCTTAGGTTTTAATTTTATTTCACAGGTAAGTTTGTATTTATTTTAACTAGGTAGACTAGTTAGTAAATACTTATTAACTATTTACTAACTACCTAGTTAAAATAAATATAAACTTACCTGTGAAATAAAACCTAAGCTACCTTACACTAAAACCTAAAACTACAAAAAAATAAAAAAAATACCATTACAAAAAAATAAAAAAACAACCATTACAAAAAAAACAGAAATTATAAAAAAAAAAAATATTCCTATTCTAATGCCCTTTAAAAAAAAAAAAAAAAAAAAAAACACACACCCCAAAATAAAAATGCCTAATCTAAAATAAACTTTTTTTTTTAGGGCATTGCCCTAAGTTAAACAGCTCTTTTGCTACAAAAAAACACCCCTAACAGTATACAAACCCCCACCCCCCAAACTACCAAGAGCTATTTAAAGGGCCTTTTGGGGGCCCTTAAAAGGGAATTTTGTAGGGCATTGCCCTAAGGTAAACAGCTATTTTGCTAAAAAAAACACCCGCTAACAGTATACAAACCCCCACCCCCCAAACTACCAAGGGCCCTTAAAAGGGCCTTTTGGGGGGGCCTCAAAAGGGCCTTTTGTAGGGCATTGCCCTAAGTTAAACAGCTCTTTTGCTACAAAAAAACCAAACACCCCCTAAAAATATACATTACACAAAATAACAAACAAATTATCAAAAATAATAAAAGTTATTCCTATTGTAATACCCATTTAAAAAAAAAAACACCCCAAAATAAAAAACCTAATCTAGAATAAACTACCAATGACCCTTAGAAGGGCCTTTTGTAAGGCATTGCCCTAAAGAAATCATCTCTTTTTGTGAAACAAAAATACAAATACCCACTAACATTACAAACCCCCATCTCCCCAAACCCACAAAATAAAAAAAACTTTCTAAAAAACCTAAGCTACCCATTGCCCTGAAAAGGGCATTTGTATGGGCATTGCCCTTAAAAGGTCATTGCCCTTAAAAGGGCATTTAGCTCTTTTACTGCCCAAACCCTAATCTAAAAATAAAACTCACCCAAAAAAACCTAACACTAACCCCAAGAAGGTCCACTTACAGTTTTTAAAGTCCCGCTTGAACGATCTTCATCCCGGCGGCGAGAAGTCTTCATCCATGGGGTCTCTTCAATCTTCATCCAGGCGGCATCTTCTATCTTGATCCTGGTGGTGCGGAGCGGTCCATCCTGAAGACATCCGGCGCAGAACATCCACTTCTTATGGTCGCCGCCGTACACTGAATCTTCAATGCAAGGTACGCGATCCAAGATTATGTCCCTTGCATTCCTATAGGATGAAACATTTGAATCAGCCAATAGGAATTAGAGCTGCTAAAATCCTATTGGCTGTTCAAATCAGCCAATAGGATTTAAACAGCTCTAATTCTATTGGATGATGAATCAGCGAATAGAATGAGAGCTGCTTAAATCTGTTTGGCTGGTCAAATCAGTCAATAGGATTTAAGCAGCTCTCATTCTCTCATTCTATTGGCTGATTCATGAAGAGGATGCTCTGCGCCGGATGTCTTCAGGATGGACCCACTCTACGCCACCAGAATCAAGATAGAAGATGCTGCCTGGATGAAGACTTCTCGCCGCTTGGATGAGGACTTCGCCGCCGGGATGAAGATTGAAGAGGCCGCCTGGATGAAGACTTCTTGCCGTCTGGATGAGGACTTCTCTGCCAGGATGAAGATCGTTCAAGCGGGACTTCAAAAACTGTAAGTGGATTATCTTGGAGTTAGTGCTCTTTTAGGGGGTGTTTGCTTTTTGTAGCAAAAGAGCTATTTAACTTAGGGCAATTCCCTACAAAAGGCCCTTTTAAGGGCCCCTCAAAAGGTACTTTAAGGGTCCTTGGTAGTTTGGGGGGTAAGGGTTTGTATACTGTTAGGAGGTGTTTGTTTATTTTTGTAGCAAAAGAGCTGTTTAACTTAGGGCAATGCCCTACAAAGGCCCTTTTAAGGGCCCTTGGTAGTTTATTTTGGATTAAGCTTTTTAATTTTGGGGTGTTTTTTTTTTTTTTTTTTTTAAAGGGTATTAGAAAAGGAATATTTTTATATATATATATATATATATATATATATATATTTTTTTTTAGGGAGTGCAGAATTATTAGGCAAGTTGTATTTTTGAGGATTAATTTTATTATTGAACAACAACCATGTTCTCAATGAACCCAAAAAACTCATTAATATCATAACTGAATAGTTTTGGAAGTAGTTTTTAGTTATAGCTATTTTAGGGGGATATCTGTGTGTGCAGGTGACTATTACTGTGCATAATTATTAGGCAACTTAACAAAAAACAAATATATACCCATTTCAATTATTTATTTTTACCAGTGAAACCAATATAACATCTCAACATTCACAAATATACATTTCTGACATTCAAAAACAAAACAAAAACCAATCAGTGACCAATATAGCCACCTTTCTTTGCAAGGACACTCAAAAGCCTGCCATCCATGGATTCTGTCAGTGTTTTGATCTGTTCACCATCAACATTGCGTGCAGCAGCAACCACAGCCTCCCAGACACTGTTCAGAGAGGTGAACTGTTTTCCCTCCTTGTAAATCTCACATTTGATGATGGACCACAGGTTCTCAATGGGGTTCAGATCAGGTGAACAAGGAGGCCATGTCATTAGATTTTCTTCTTTTATACCCTTTCTTGCCAGCCACGCTGTGGAGTACTTGGATGCGTTCTGATGGAGCATTGTCCTGCATGAAAATCATGTTTTTCTTGAAGGATGCAGACTTCTTCCTGTACCACTGCTTGAAGAAGGTGTCTTCCAGAAACTGTCAGTAGGACTGGGAGTTGAGCTTGACTCCATCCTCAACCCGAAAAGGCCCCACAAGCTCATCTTTGATGATACCAGCCCAAACCAGTACTCCACCTCCACCTTGCTGGCGTCTGAGTCGGACTGGAGCTCTCTGCCCTTTACCAATCCAGCCACGGGCCCATCCATCTGGCCCATCAAGACTCACTCTCATTTCATCAGTCCATAAAACCTTAGAAAAATCAGTCTTGAGATATTTCTTGGCCCAGTCTTGACGTTTCAGCTTGTGTGTCTTGTTCAGTGGTGGTCGTCTTTCAGCCTTTCTTACCTTGGCCATGTCTCTGAGTATTGCACACCTTGTGCTTTTGGGCACTCCAGTGATGTTGCAGCTCTGAAATATGGCCAAACTGGTGGCAAGTGGCATCTTGGCAACTGCACGCTTGACTTTTCTCAGTTCATGGGCAGTTATTTTGCGCCTTGGTTTTTCCACACGCTTCTTGCGACCCTGTTGACTATTTTGAATGAAACGCTTGATTGTTCGATGATCACGCTTCAGAAGCTTTGCAATTTTAAGAGTGCTGCATCCCTCTGCAAGATATCTCACTATTTTTTACTTTTCTGAGCCTGTCAAGTCCTTCTTTTGACCCATTTTGCCAAAGGAAAGGAAGTTGCCTAATAATTATGCACACCTGATATAGGGTGTTGATGTCATTAGACCACACCCCTTCTCATTACAGAGATGCACATCACCTAATATGCTTAATTGGTAGTAGGCTTTCGAGCCTATACAGCTTGGAGTAAGACAACATGCATAAAGAGGATGATGTGGTCAAAATACTCATTTGCCTAATTCTAATAATTCTGCACTCCCTGTATATATATATATATATATATATATATATATATATATATATATATATATATATATATATATATATATATATATATAATTTGGGGGGGGTTGCAATGGTAGTTTTTTTATTTTTTGGAATGGTAGGTTTTTTATTTTTTTTGAGATTTTTGGTTTTAGTGTAAGGTAGCTTAGGTTTTATTTCACAGGTAAGTTTGTATTTATTTTAATTAGGTAGTTAGTAACTAGTAAACAACTATTTACTAACTAGCCTACCTAGTTAAAATAAATACAAACTTACCTGTGAAATAAAAATAAAATCTAAGCTAGCTACAATATAACTATTAGTTATATTGTAGCTAGCTTAGGTTTTATTGCACAGGTAAGTTGCTTTGTATTTAGATTTAAATAGGTATTATTTAGTTAATAATTGTAACTTTCATTTAGCTATATTTTAATTATGTTAAAGTTAGGGGGTTTTAGGTTTAGGGTTAGGTTTAGGGTTAGGGTTGGGGGGGGGTACGGTTTAGGGTTTAATACCAACACATACCAAATTTTTACAAATGTCTTGAACCAAAAAATTTTACGGCCCAAATCAAAGCGAAACAAAGCAAACCAAATTTTTCGATCGCGCACAAGTCTAATTTTTAACAGCAAAGAATTGTTATACTCTGTAATTTCAATAGTCTCCAATTTATAGTCCAGCTACCTTAACCAAACTATTCATATATACAATATAACAATATACTGGGCCCTAGCATGTTGATAGAGAACTATAACATATTTTACACCTGCTATGTATCATTTGCTTACTCTTTTTTACTTCTCTGTCTTATTTTACTTGCTTGTCACAGTGTATAATAGTAGTGTTATGCTTTTTTACAGTATCTGATATTGTTCATAGGTCCAAGAGTGATCATTTAACTTCTTATAACACACTTACCACTAGAGAATTTATTTATTCAGTGGTCCAAGAGCGACCGTTTGTATAAATTGAGATCCGCCATGTTATATTACCTTTTCTGGGTACAAGAGTGACCCGTTTTAATAAAGGAGGGTATGCAAACCCTAATCGTACATAATATGAGATCTCATAATGATTGGCTAAATTATATTGTATAATCTGTCTATAATCTGTCTGTGGCTCTATATCACCCTAGTTCCCTCCAGTGGCCTATAGACAAGTCGGGAGGTGTATAAAACCTTAAAAAAAAATGAGGTTTCATGGCTATATGTTTAGTTGGAAATGCAGATTAACTTATTCAAAACTGTATTATTATAGTGTATTCTCCTGCAATTGTTGTATATGTGACAGGACATATATCTTGTTATATTGTTATGTACAAAAACCTCAATAAATATCTTTGATTATTTTTTTTTTTTCAGAGTTAGATCCGTCACAAGCTTGTTCACATCAAGTATCATCTGAAACAGGTCGAAATCTCTTGAGGGAACAAACCCCAAGCCATAACAAAACTTTTGTTTCTGTTTCAGAGAGCTGGTGTGAAGAAAGATTAATAACCGCATTTATTGATATTTTTTCTTTGATTTTTCTTTCTGCCCCCTTAATTGGTTCTGTGTATTTTGTGGTCCTATACTTGGTGTCTCTATGATCTGGGACCCCCCTGGGGGTTGTTGGTTGGCCCACTGAAAACCTGGGTGTTGGTGGTTACTTTCACAGGTTTGTCTGCTCCCACCGATGGGCACTGAGATGTTTATGCCCCAGTATTAGAACTAATCTGTTATTTGGGCCTAGCCCCCTGGGAACTAAATTCCTTGAGTATCCCTTTGCGATTTGTCACAGATGTCTGTATCGTATTAGTCATATTAGTTTTAACCTCAGAGGAGGGTAGTGATTCATCAGTTCCCAATTGGTCATCAAAGCTAGATGCAAACTTGTCTTCATCAGAAATTTTGGGCTCTGAGTTGGAAAATGTAACCTTTTTTCTGAGGATCATTATTCCTTCGCGTATTTTTCCTATTGCGTGTCCAGTTCTTTTTGTTTTTGTTATTGCCTCCCCCCTGTATTTCAGTATCTGGTTGGTTAGACCAGGATTTATTACGCTGGGGTCTACACTATATATAGACACGTCCTGTTGTATAATCTTTCTGATCCCTAATGAATTTTGCATGTTTGACTTGAGTAACTAGTTTTCTAGACACTTGCATTGTGGCTCTCAGTATGTCATCAAACTGGGGATAGATGTCACATTGCTTTAACTTATTCATATCAATTTGTAGTTTGGTTATCTTAGTTTTAACCTCTGTAAGCAAAATATCTTTATATTCAATTAGTAGAGAAATTAATATTAGGGAACAGTCTGTTAGTGCTTGATTCCAGTGTTTTATAAAGTCTTCATCTTTGATGTCATAGGTAGGGAATTTATTGAGGTGTAGTCCCCTGGGAATTATCTTTAGAGCCAGGTATTTAGTCAAAATCCAATTGTCCCATTTCTGTTCCTTCATTTTAAGATTCTCCATATCTTGGAACAGATCCCCCAGTTTGGTATTGGGTATGTCTTGATCAAAACCATCCTGTAGTTCCAGTGTCTCAAAGTTGTCATTGTCTATCTCTTTAAGAGAAAAGAAAGTCTCTGTGTCTGTTTCAGGATCCATATTAAAAGTATATTATTGCCTGGGTCACAATACTTAAGGAGGGTGCCAGCCGTGTAGTGTAAACCACAAAGGTCAGGGAAAAGAACTTACAAGGAAAGTTTGTGGCTTACTTGTTTGTGAACTGTAGGCAAATACTGTATTTTTCAAAGTGCATCAACATGCGCTGGTAATGAATCCATAGAAAGGAATAATACCGTAGCTGAAGAACGCACACATGATGAACTACCCTTTGTTGATGTTTGTGCCTTAGTATAGTATACACAAAAAGATCTAACTTCTATCCAATGCACACTAGAGGCAAGTCATTAGAAGTTTTTCATAAAAGGGTAGTGGAAGATCTTAAAGATCTGTCATCAGATACTTGTAATCAACATTCAAATTTGACCAGGGGAGGGAGAGAAGCAATGTCTAGACTACAGAATAATCTTAATATTGTGGTTAAACAATCAGACAAGGGAGGTCGTAATGGACAGGCAAATGTATATAGATGAGGCCCTTAGACAGCTTGGGGATACAGAAACATGCAATCCCTTTTATAGAGATCCAACAGAGAGTTACAAAAATCAACTTAGACACCTTGTAGATGATCGTGTAGAGATTGGTGTAATCGATCAGAAAACTATGAAGTATTTGTTGATTGAACATGCAATCCCTTTTATAGAGAGCCAACAGAGATTTACAAAAATCAACTTAGACACCTTGTAGATGATGGTGTAGAGATTGGTGTAATCGATCAGAAAACTATGAAGTATTTGTTGATCGAAAATCCAATTATACCCATTTACCATCATCTTCCCAAGGTACATAAGGGCCTAGAGAATGTCAAGGGGAGACCTAAAGTTGCAGGTATAGGTTCTCTCCTTGAACCATTCTCAAACTGGGTGGATCAATTTCTACAGCCTCGGGTTTGCAAACTCCCCAGTTACCTTAGGGATACTACTCAAACTTTGTCCAAAATGGAAAGTACTTTGTGGGATGAGGGGTATAGTTGGATGACAGTTGATGTTGTCTCACTGTATTCCTCAATCCCACATTCATTTGGTTTGGATGCTGTAGAATTTTTTTCTGGACCCTATACACAAATTTGTCCTTGGAAGTAAGAGGTTTTCTGATTAGAGCTCTCTCTCTCTCTCTCTCTCTCTCTCTCTCTCTCTCTCTCCTTAGAGGGATATGGCTTCACCTCACTGACGAGGCCCAAAGGAGGCCAACATGGTTGTATGGGGTTGCAGTTTCAATTTTCAGAGCATAATTGCCTGGTATTTCGAGGCTGGGCTGACCTTGTTAGGAAGGAAATGATGATTCGGACAGAGCATGCAGTTTTACGAGACTTTTCAATTTACTTCTATTATCAAATGTACTTTATTCTCTTGTTATCCTTTGTTGAAATGCATACTTAGGTAAGCTCAAAGCATAAATGCACTACTGGGAGCTTAGATGGTGATTGGTGGCTACAATAATATATCTCTTGTCATTAGCTCAGATATGTTTAGCAGCTCCCATTAGTGCACTTCTTCTCTGGAGCTAATATTAACTATGGCCTAGATCAGGGTTCTAAAAACCACGGGTCAGCTCAGGAGCCATTACTGGGCCATTACTGGGTCACAACACTATGTTTACTGGGTTATTTTAAACAGGATTATGACAGCAAACCTGTTTAATCCTGTTTCAAAGGATCGCTGTGTCAAAACAGTATTTTTGAAGCAAAAAAACTGAGAATTTGCATATCTAATTTTTATATCTTACCCACAATTCTCTTGTGCATTGGAAACATTGTATATTAAGAATTTCTGGGGAAAAGCAAGCGGGGATACTTGTCTAGATGTACTAATTTCCTATGCAAATATTTACATTGATTTAATTTCGAGACATGGAGGATTTAATTTCAGTTTTTTATCTCCCCCCATAATTTTAATGAATTTTGGTTTATATATGTATATATATATATATATATATATATATATATATATATATATATATGCATATACAGTATATTTACAGTAAAAACACAGTTCCCATTCCCCGCAATGCAAAGGCACTTTTAGTGCGTTATTTATGCATTTTTTCAAACACCCCACATCCCCTTGTGAAATAAAAGCAAAGCAGAGAGGGCGCTATTGTGGTATAGATACCAATAGATAAAATGTGTTACAATAGTCCCCAATGAGATGAGATGTCATGCACCAGCAAAGCACTCCTATAACTCCTCTCAGGGAAGATAGATGAAGGTGACCCCTCTCCTCCTCACAGGAATCTCCAGAAAGCTCTATAAAGCAGAAAACATGGAGGGGCGCCTCATGTGTAGATAAACCAAACAAATGCAAGCAATGGTGATAGTGTAGCCAAATGGGTACTCACATTTCTGAAAAGAACCCTGATTTGCTAGCAGTAGCAGGCTAATAACTCTGGGTGTATCAGCTCACCATCTCCTGGTTCCAGAAACTGGCAAATACAAATGCAGGATACACAGGAACTAAAACAGAGCTCCACAAAGGACAAATGAATGCGCTATCACTTGGCTTAAGCTAAAAACTAGTTTATTTAAAACCAAGTTAAAAACAATAAGCATTCAGTGAAAAGGGCATATTTACAATCAAAACCCTATCGTGCAGCCGTTTCTCAGCTTAGCCAGTATCCATTTGATCAGACATTTAACCCCTTATAATTGCTCATTGCAGTATTAAAAAAAACAAAACAAAAAAAAGGGGTTCACCTTTTTACTTTAGTTTAAAGAACTGTCCGCTTTATTTGGGGGGGGGCAATTGGAGTACATTTTTTTTCATTAACCAGAAATCTGACCTCTGATTAACTGCGCTAAGCGCAAAGTGAAACTGCGAGCTTGCGGGAGTGTTTACCAGCCACTTGTAATGGATGGTTATTTAACGTGCGCCTGTTAACATGCAAATTTGCCCCTATACAGGCACATAAAATACCACTCCATTTGTAATCTAGCCCTATGTGTTTAATCCTTTTGCAAAAATTAAACCATAGTTTCATGCAACCAATAAAGCAATAATAAAATAGTCTAAAACTGAATATGTTCTTGCTTCAATTTTATGTCCCGTTAACATTTTCAATAAAGCTTTAAAATGAGACTTTAGCAAGAATCCCAATGCATTATAATTGGGTATGAATGTGATTCATTATAGATAACACAACGGTTCCTTGCCCTTAAAAACAATCTAATAAAGCAAATTCGAAAATCTAATTTAAATGACATCTATTACAATTACATTGTAATGGGCATTTATTTTAGTTTCTACAAATTAGCCTTCTCACGTGCAAACAGATTATTCCATCCTTCCTTTTGCTAGGATTACTTTTTACTACAAGTGGAAAAACTTAAAAAAGAATGTTCGTCTGTTGGCAGAATTATTGTTTTTTAACAATGTATTCACTGACTCAAATAACTGACAAGAGTACATTCAATATGTTTTCTTTTATCTGAAAATGATTTAAAAAAAAAAACAGATGAAGTATAATACAATATTAATGATCTTTAATCAGAAAATATTTAGAAATGAATAAGCAAAGTAACTATGGAACATCATCTTTCATGTGGTTGTCACAACAAATAAAACAGTAACCCATTCAGGCCAGATGATGAAGATTTATTCCAGGTTTAGCCACATGAAACCACCTCATCCTTGTTCAACATGATATCATATTTCCTTACATCTAAGTATTGTATTTATTACAGTCATACAAATTACCACCTGCCTGAAATCTTGCATAAAATAAGCACATTAGGAACTTGTTGATACTAAGCACTGCACTATTGTATGTCTGAATGTGATAGTATTAGGAATACGTGCTTTGTATTCATTAGCTAAGAGCAGAACGCCAAAGCATTGTGTTTAGGGAAGACGGTCTTTGATCTTTATACTGTATTGTTTTTTGAGCTTTATACTGTATTGTGAGCTGTATTCAGCCAGTTCTGCTGTTCCTCTAGCAACATGTTTGTTTGATACAATGGTATTTCCCTATGTCATCAATATGCTCATGATACATGGAGTTACCTTCTTTCTCATTGGGGTTAACCTAAAATACTTAACAAATAATCAGTATTAATTGTAAACTGACTCCAGATAAACATACAAATGGAGTACAATTATATTATTTTACTGAGTATATAAAAGGTATTGGGCAATTCAATAGGAAATGAAAGCTGAAATCTTAGTGCCTGTCCACCAAATCTCTTTGTTTCTCTCTTACTCTCTCCTAGTCTCTCCATCCATCAATCAGTCTAAATACCTACCTCTTTCTATTTGTTGCTACTTCTGTCAATCTTTCCCTCTCCATATATATATTTAAATCCCTCTCTCTCTCTCTCTCTCTCTCTCTCTCTCTCTCTTTCTATCTCTCTCTCTTGTCTTCTCTTTCCTCTCTCTTTCCTCTCTCTCTCTCTCCTCTTTCCACTCTCTCTCTCTTCTTTTTCCTATCTCTTCTCTTTCCTCTCTCTCTCTTCTCTTTCCTCTATCTCTCTCTTCTCTTTCCTCTCTCTCTATTCTCATCCCTCTCTCTTCTATTTCATCTCTCTTCTCTTTCCTCTCTTTCTCTCTCTCTTTCTCTCTCTTCTCTTTCCTCTCTCTCTTGTCTTTCCTCTCTATCTTCCCTTCAATCTCTCTTCTCTTTCCACTCTCTCTCTTCTCTTTCCTCTTTCTCTTCTCTTTCCTCCTTCTCTTCTATTTCATCTTTCTCTTCCATTTCCTCTCTCTCTTCTCTTTCCTCTCCCTCTTCTCTTTCCTATAGCTCTTCTCTTTACTGTCTTTCTTCTCTTTACTCTCTTTCTTCTCTTTCCTCTCTCTTCTCTTTCCTCTCTCTTCTCTCTATCACTCTCTCTTCTCTTTCCTCTCTCTCTTCTATCTCTCTTCTCTTTCCTATCCCTCTTCTCTTTCTACTCTTTCCTCTCTCTCTTCTCTTTCCTCTCTCTCTTCTCTTTCATCTTTCTCTTCTCTTTCCTCTCTCTCTCTTTTCTTTCCTCTCTCTTCTCTTTTCTTTCTGTCTCTCTCTCTCTCCTCTCTCTTCTCTCTCTTCTCTCTCTTCTCTTCTCTTTCTTCTCTCTCTCCCTCCTTCTATTATCTTTCCTCTCTCTCTCTCTCTCTCTCTGTATCTCTCTCTCTCTCTCTCTCTCTCTCTCTCTCTCTCGTCTTTCCTATCTCTCCCTTATCTTCTCTTTTCTGTCTCTCCCTTCTCTTTTTTTCTCTCTCTTCTCTGTCTCTCTCTTCTCTTTCCTTTCTCTCTCTTCTCTGTCTCTCTCTTCTCCTTCCTCTCTCTCTCTCTCTCTCTCTCTCCTCTTCCCTTTATCACTCTACTCTTTTCTCTCTCCCTCTTTATCTCTCTCTCTATCTCTCTCTCTCTCTCTCTCTCTCTCTCTCTTCTATTACTCTCTCTTCTCTTTCTGCTCTCTAACACCTTATCTTTCCTCTCTCTCTTCTCTTCCACTCTCTCTCTCTCTTCTCTTTTCTCTCTTTCCTCTCTCTCTCTTTTCTTTTCTCTCTCTTCTCTTTCTTCTCTTTCCTCTCTCTTTATTTATCTATGTCTGTATCCATCCTTCTTTCTATCTATTTATCTATCTATCTATCTATCTGTCTATCTATCCCTCTTTTAAATACTCTAAAATTGTCTCTGCTCCATTGTTGCCATTCTAATTTATTTTTCTGTATGAATTCTCCCTATCAACTCCCAGGACAATTGTGTACCCATTAGCTTCACTTTAAACTTAAACAGATATAATTAACATTCATTTATATATATATATATATATATATATATATATATATATATATATATATATATATATATATATATATATATATATATATATATATATATATATATATGATACAAGGAAAAAGGCGAGGACTCAGGAACTTGAAGCCAGGTGAATTTATTCGATATACAGAGTGAGTAGCACTGACACAGGTGTGCAAGGGGTGCTAGAACTGACGCGTTTCGCGCATTCTCACATGCGCTTCATCAGAGATCTAGTAGTGTTACATGTGAAGGGGTTATATAGAGAACATCAGCCAATAGAACATAATTCACAAAAGTGGGCACACCCCTAACAGTATACAGTATCTCACAAAAGAGAGTACACCCCTAACATTTAAGAAATGACAGTTTGCTACAATGTAAAGTAGTAAGTGTACAGCCTGTATAACAGTGTAAATTTGCTGTCCCCTCAAAATATCTCAACACACAGCCATTAATGTCTAAACTGTTGGCAAAAAAAGTAAGTGGAAATGTCCAAATTGGGCCCAGAGTGTCAATATTTTGTGTGGCCACCATTATTTTCCAGCACTGACTTAACCCTCTTTGGCATGTAGTTCACCAGAGCTTCACAGGTTGCCACTGGAGTCCTCTTCCACTCCTCCATGATGACATCACGGAGCTGGTGGATGTTAGAGACCTTGCTATACCCCTCCTTCCGTTTGAGGATGCCCCACAGATGCTCAATATGGTTTAGATCTGGAGACATGCTTGGTCAGTCCATCACCTTTACCCTCAGCTTCTTTAGCAAGGCAGTGGTTGTCTTGGAGGGGTGTTTGGGGTCGTTATCATGTTGGAATACTGCCCTGTGGCCCAGTCTCTGAAGGTAGGGGATCATGCTCTGCTTCAATATGTCATAGTACATTTTGGCATTCATGGTTCCCTCAATGAACTGTAGCACGCCAGTGACTGCAGCACTCGTGCAGGCCCAGACCATGACACTCTCACCACCATGCTTGATTGTAGGCAAGACACACTTGTATTTGTACTCCTCACCTGGTTGCTGCCACACACGCTTGAGAGCATCTGAACCAAATAAGTTTATCTTGGTCTCATCGAACCACAGGACATGGTTCCAGTAATCCATGTCCTTAGTCTGCTTGTCTTCAACAAAATGTTTGCGGGCTTTCTTGGGCATCATCTTTAGAAGAGGCTTCCTTCTGGGACGACAGCCATGCAGACCAATTTGATGCAGTGTGCAGCGTATGGTCTGAGCACTGAGAGGCTGACCCCCCACCCCTTCAACCTCTGCAGCAATGCTGGCAGCACTCATATGTCTATTTCCCAAAGACAACCTCTGGATTGTAGTATGGTCTTGCCCACCGTGCTGCAACTCAGTTTCAGGGTCTTGGCAATCTTCTTGTAGCCTAGGCCATCTTTATGTAGATCAACAATTCTCTTTTTCAGATCCTCAGAGAGTTCTTTGCCATGAGGTGCCATGTTGAACTTCCAATGACCAGTATGAGAGAGTGTGAGAGCGATAACGCCACATTTAACACACCTGCTCCCCATTTACACCTGAGACTTTGTAACACTAATAAGTCACATGACACCGGGGAGGGAAAATAGCTAATTGGGCCCATTTGGACATTTCCACTTAGGAGTGTACTCACATTTGTTGCCAACGGTTTAGACACATGAAAAGATATAATAAAATATTTACAAAAATGTGAGGGGTGTACTCACTTTTGTGAGATACTGTATATGTATTATACACATATATATATATATATATATAACATTATTAGTGTACATAATATCCTTAACCACTTTTCTTTCTGATACATTTCAAATACATTTTGCTACATACTTTTAATATGAAGTTGAATGCAACTATTAAAGCAATATTTAATGTGTATTTTAATAATAATTTGAATTCATACATTAAATACTTTTTTGTTGCTAATTCTGTCAGTCTTTCCCTCTTCATATATCTCTTTCAACCACTCTCTCTCTCTCTCTTCTATTTCCTCTCTCTCTTCTCTTTCCTATCTTTTCTCTTTTCTCTCTTCTCTTTCCTCACTCTCTCTTCTCTTTCCTCTCTCTCTTCTCATTCCTCTCTCTCTATTCTCTTCTACCTCTCTCTTCTCTTTCCCCTCTCTCTTCTCTTTCCTCTCTCTCTTCTCTTTCCTCTCTCTCTCTCTCTTCTCTTTCCTCTCTCTCTTCTCTTCCTTCTCTTTCTTCTCTTTCCTCTCTCTCTTCTCTTTCCTCTCTATCTTCTCCTTCCTCTCTCTTTTCTCTTTCCTCTCTATCTTCTCTTTCCTCTCTCTCTTTTATTTTCTCTCTCTTATCTTCTCTTTCATCTTTTTCTCTTCTCTTTCCTCTTTCTTCTCTTATCTCTCTCTCTCTTCTATATCATTCTTTCTTCTATTTACCCTTTCTCTTCTCTTTAGTTCTCTCTCTTCTCTTTCCTCTCCCTCTCTTCTCTTTCCTCTCTCTCCTCTCTCTCTTCTCTCTCTTCTCTTTCCTCTCTCTACTCTTTCCTCTCTTTTCTCTTTCCTCTCTCTCTTCTCTTTCCTCTGTCTCTCTTATCTTTCCTCTCTTTCTTCTCTTTCCTCTTTCTCTTCTCTTTCTTTTTTCCCTCTCTTCTCTGTCTCTCTCTTCTCTTTCCTCTCTCTTCTATTTTTTCTCTCTTATTTCTCTCCACCTTTCTCTCTCCTCTTCTCTGTCTCTCTCTTCTCTTCTCTTCACTGTCTGTTTCTCTCTTCTCTTTCACCTCTTTTTTCTCTCTTCTCTTTCCTCTCTCTCTTCTCCTTCCTCTCTCTTTTCTCTTTCCTCTCTCTCTTCTCTTTCCTCTCTCTCTTCTCTTTCCTCTCTCTCTTCTCTTTCCTCTCTCTCTTTCATTTCCTCTCTCTCTTTCATTTCCTCTCTCTCTTCTCTTTCATCTTTTTCTCTTCTCTTTCCTCTCTCTTCTTTTATCTCTCTCTTCTTTATCTCTCTCTCTTCTTTATCTCTCTCGCTTCTCTTTCTCCTCTCTCTTCTCTTTCCTCTCTCTCTTCTCTTTCCTCTCTCTTCTCTTTCCTCTCTCTTCTTTTTCCTCTCTCTTCTCTTTCCTCTCTCTTCTCTTTCCTCTCTCTTCTCTTTCTTCTCTCTTCTCTTTCCTCTCTCTTCTCTTTCCTCTCTCTTCTCTTTCCTCTCTCTCTTCTTTTTCCTCTCCCTTCTCTTTCCTCTCTCTCTATTCTCTTCTCTCTCTCTCTTCTCTTTCCTCTCTTTCTTCTCTTTCCTCTTTCTCTTCTCTTACCACTTTCTCTTTCTTCTATGTCTCTCTCTTCTCTTCGCTCTCTCCTCTTTCTTCTCTCTCTTTTCTCTCCCTCTCTCTCTATCCTCTCTCTTCTCCTTTCTGTCTCTCTCATCTCTTCTCTTCACTGTTTCTCTATTCTCTTTCACCTCATTTTCCTCTCTTCTCTTTTCTCTCTCTCTCTCTCTCTCTCTCTCTCTTCTCTGTCTCTCTTTTCTCTTCTCTCTTCTCTGTCTCTCTTTCTCCTTCCTCTCTCTCTTCTCTCTCTCTCTCTCTCTTCTCTTTCCTCTCTCTCTCTTTTATTTCCTATCTCTCTCTTCTCTTATCTGTCTCTCTCCTCTCTCTCTCTCTCTTACCCTTCCTCTCTCTATCTCTTCTCGTTCCTTTCTCTCTCTTCTCTATCTCTCTCTCTTCTCTTTCCTTTCTCTCTCTTCTCTGTCTCTCTTCTCTTTCCTCTCTCTCTCCTTTTCGCTTTCTAGCACTTCTATTTCCACTCTCTCACTCCTTATTGTTCCTCTCTCTCTTCTCTTCCTCTCTCTCTCTTCTCTTTACTCTCTCTCTTCTCTTTCCTCTCTATCGCTCCTCTTCTCTTTCCTCTCTTCTCTTTTCTCTCTCTTGTTTTCCTCTCTATCTGTTTCTCTATGTCTATATCCAGCCTTCTATCTATCTATCCTTCTTTTAAATAATCTAAAATTGTTATTTTCCTGTATGAATTCTCCCTATTAACTCACAGGACAATTGTGTACACGTTAGCTAAGCTTTACGTTAAACTTAAACAGATATAATTAACATTCATTTTTTTCAAGAAAAAAAATAAAAAATATATTCATATACATATATATTTTTGTTGTTGCTACTTTTGTCAATCTTTCCCTCTTCGTATATATATTTCAACCACTCTCTCTCTCTCTTCTCTTTCCCCTCTTTTCTCTTTCCTCTCTCGCTCTCTTCTCTTTCCTCTCTCTCTCTTCTCTTTCTTCTCTCTTCTCTCTTCTCTTTCCTCTCTCTTCTCTTTCCTCTCTCTCTCTCTCTCTCTCTCTCTTCTTTTTACTCTCTCATTTCTCTTTCCTCTCTATCGCCTCTCTTTCCTCTCTCTTCTCTCTTTCCTCTCTCTCTTCTCTTTCCTCTCTATCTCTCTTCTCTTTCCTCTCTCTTTGTCTCTCTCTTCTCTTTCCTTTCTCTCTCTTCTCTCTCTATTTCTTCTCTTTCCTTTCTCTCTCTCTTCTCTTTCTCTCTATTCTCTTTCCTCTCTCTCTTCTCTTTCTCTCTCTTCTCTTTCTGATCTCTCGCCCCTTATCTTTCCTCTCCCTATGCTCTTCCTCTCTTTCTTCTCATCCTCTCTCTCTTCTCTTTCCTCTCTCTCTCACTCCTCTTCTCTTTACTCTCTCTCTCTCTTCTCTTTCCTCTCTATCACTCCTCTTCTCTTTCCTCTCTTCTCTTTTCTCTCTCTTCTCTTTCCTCTCTCTCTATTTCTTTATGTCTATATCCATCCTTCTATCTATCTATCTATTTATCTATCTATCTATCCCTCTTTTAAATACTCTAAAATTGTTATTTTTCTATATGAATTCTCCCTATCAACTCCCAGGTCAATTGTGTACATGTTAGCTTCATTTTAAACATAAACAGATATAATTAACATTCATTTTTTTCAAGGAAAAATATATTCATATATACATATTTTTTGTTGTTGCTACTTTTGTCAATCTTTCCCTCTTCATTTATGTATTTCAACCACTCTCTCTCTCTCTTCTATTTCCTCTCTCTCTCTTCTATTTTCTCTCTCTCTTCTCTTTCCTCTCTTTTCTCTTTCCTCTCTCTATCTTCTCTTTCCTCTCTCTCTTCTCTTTCCTTTATCTTCTCTTTCCTCTCTCTTCTCTTTCCTCTCTCTCTCTTCCCTCTCTCTCTTCTCTTTCCTCTCTCTCTTCTTTTTCCTCTCTCTTCTCTTTCCTCTCTCTCTTCTCTTTCCTCTCTCTCTTTTCTTTCCTCACTCTCTTCTCTTTCAGTTCTCTCTCTTCTCTTTCCTCTCTCACTTCTCTTTCCTCTTTCACTTTTCTTTCCTCTCTCTCTTCTCTTCCCTCTCTCTCTTCTCTTCCCTTTCTCTCTTCCCTTTTCTCTTTCTCTCACTCTTCTCTTTCCTCTCTTTCTTCTCCATAATCTCTCTCTCTTCTCTTTCCTCTCTCTCTTTCTTCCCCCTCTCTCTCTTCTATTTCCTCTCTCTCTTTTTTTCTCTCTCTCTTCTATTTCCTCTTTCTCTTCTCTTTCCTTTCTTTTCTCTTTCCTCTCTCTCTCTCTTCTCTTTCCTCTTTCTCTCTATTCTCTTTCCTCTCTCTCTTCTCTTTCCTCTCTTTTCTCTTTCCTCTCTCTCTCGCTCTCTCTCTCTCTTCTATTTCCTCTCTCTCATTTCTCTTTCGTCTCTCTCATTTCTCATTCCTCTCTCCTCTTTTTCCTCTCTCTCTTCTTTTTCCTCTATCTTCTCTTTCCTCTCTCTCTCTTTTCTTTCCGCTCTCTCTTTTCTTTCCTCTCTCTCTTCTCTTTCCTCTCTCTCTCTCTTCTCTTTCCTCTCTCACTTCTCTTTCCTCTTTCTCTTCTCTTTCCTCTCTCTCTTTTCTTTCCACTTTCTCTTCTCTTTCCTCTCTCTCACTCTTCTATTTCCTCTCTTTCTTCTCCTTCCTCTCTCTCTCTTCTATTTTCTCTTTCCTCTCTCTAAAAATATATTCATATATACATATTTTTGTTGTTGCTACTTTCCCTCTTCATATATCTATTTCAACCACTCTCTCTCTTCTATTTCCTCTCTCTTCTCTTTTCTCTATCTCTTCTCTTTCCCCTCACTCTCTCTTCTCTTTCCTCTCTCTTTCCTCTCTCTCTCTTTCCTGTTTTCTCTTTCGTCTCTCTTTGCTCTCTTTCCTCTCTCTCCCTTCTCTTTTCTTTCTCTCTTCTCTTTCCTCTCTTCTCTTTCCTCTTTCTCTCTTCTCTTTCCTCTCTCTCTCTCTTCTCTTTTCTCCCTCTCTCTCTCTCTTCTCTTTCCTCTCTCTTCTCTCCTCTCTCTTCTCTCTCTTTATTCTCTCGCTCTCTTCCCTTCTCTTTCTCTTTCTCTTTTCTCTCTCTTCTCTCTCTCTTCTCTTACCTTTCTCTCTCTCTTCTCTGTCTCTCTATTCTCTCCTCTCTCTCTCTCTCTCTCTCTCTCTCTTCTCTTTCTCTCTCTTCTCTTTCTGCTCTCTTTACCCTTATCTTTCCTCTCTCTTCTCTTTCCTCTCTCTCTCCTCTTTTCTTTCTCTTCTCTTTCATCAAGCTACAATTATGTACCCGTTAGCTTCACTTTAAACTTAAACAGATATAATTAACATTTTTTTAAGGAAAATAATAATAATAATAAATATAAAAATATATATATATATATAGTCATATGCAAAAGTTTAGGCACTCAGGAACAAAAGGCGGTAGGCAGGTACTACTCCAAGCGTGTCATGATAAAAAAACAAATTTATTAATACATTTAAAAGAATGAACAGACATGGCAGCAATAGAGCATGAAGTCTGACATGTTTCACACCTCACAGGTGCTTACCCATAGACTGAGTTCTGTGTTTCTATCCCACATGTTTATAGGCTGAAGTGGCAATCAAGTTAACCACTTCAATCCCACAAGCACAGAAAATAAGATAAAAACAATCTATTGTTTGACATCGAAAAAAAAGGTTAGTTTTACCAAAAAACAAGTTATTAAATTAGTAACCATGGGTGATATTTTAGATTCACCTACTATTAATCAGCATTTTAAGCTTATTCAAATCTTAATTTTTCTGATCGCATTACTTTTAAGAATTTTTGAAATATGTACACTATAAAGTGAAGATAACATATAATATGAAGATTTAAAAATATCATGATATATGGATATAATAAACAGTCTATAGAGCTTAGAGACAGACTTAAAGTAAGAGGATATAATCACAAACAGCTGGAAGATGTGAGAAAATTGGTTCAAAAAGATAAAAACATAGTTAAAAAACAGGATGTATATTTCAAAGAATCTATTCATGACTCTGATTCTAACTTTAATGATGCTATTGTTTTCTCTACACCATACAGTCAACAATATGAAGAAATAGTTAAAATTTAAAAAAAACATCTTAATTTGTTGCAATCAGATGAAACTTTACAGCCACTAATACAACAGTGCAAATTTGTACCTAGAAAATCTAGGACACTAGCGCAAACATTAACACCAAGTTTAGTGAAAAAACAAAATTCCACACAAAAATATGCTACATCCTGGCTGAATAAAAAAGGCACTTTTAAATGTGGAGCACGCATGTGTTTAGCATGCTCAAGTGTCTTACAGGATGATCACTTTGTGTGTCAATTTAATGATAAAACATATCTGATAGAGTTCTATGCTAATTGTGGTTCTAAATATGCCATTTATCTATTAACTTGTAATCTGTGTTTTTTTCAGTACGTGGGAAAAACCACACGCACTATTAGGACACGTTTTAATGAACATGTCCGGGATGTAAAAAATTATAGCACAGACTCCTCAGTTGCTGAACATTTTAACAATAAACATCTTACAAATATTGCACAACTTTCATTTCAAGTTATTGACTTAGCTAATGTCCCTTTAAGAGGAGGCAACAGGGATAAAATTTTGGAAAAAAAAGAACTTTACTGGATACTAAAATTAAATACACGTTTTCCCTCTGGTATGAATAGGGAATGTGATATAAACTATTTTATTGATAATTAAGTTTAATTTCCATGTACTCAGTCCCCCTGTCATATTCTAGCTAAACTATATATTTAGTATACATTTAGTATATATCAAATATGCATATATTTGTATAATGTTTTTCCTATGCCAGAATGTCTATAATAATATTATTATATCCATATATCATGATATTTTTAAATCTTCATATTATATGTTATCTTCACTTTATAGTGTACATATTTCAAAAAATTCTTAAAAGTAATGCGATCAGAAAAATTAAGATTTGAATAAGCTTAAAATGCTGATTAATAGTAGGTGAATCTAAAATATCAGCCATGGTTACTAATTTAATAACTTGTTTTTTGGTAAAACTAACCTTTTTTTCGATGTCAAACAATAGATTGTTTTTATCTTATTTTCTGTGCTTGTGGGATTGAAGTGGTTAACTTGATTGCCACTTCAGCCTATAAACATGTGGGATAGAAACACAGAACTCAGTCTATGGGTAAGCACCTGTGAGGTGCGAAACATGTCAGACTTCCTGCTCTATTGCTGCCATGTCTGTTCATTCTTTTAAATGTATTAATAAATTTGTTTTTTTATCATGACACGCTTGGAGTCGTACCTGCCTACCTCCTTTTGTTCCTGAGTTTCTACGGACTGATCTACCGTTTTTGGCTACGGTACTCCAGGGGAAGGTATTAGTACACTAGCCCGGTTTTAGGGCCTCCGGTGTTGTATAGCTTGAACGCCTTGGTTGCGGCACTACTTTCTTCTGCTAAAAGTTTAGGCACCACTGACAATTTCCATGATTTTCATTTATAAATAATTTGGTGTTTGGATCAGCAATTTCATTTTGATCTATCAAATAACTGAAGGACACAGTAATATTTCAGTAGTGAAATGAAGTTTATTGGATTAACAGAAAATGTGCAATATGCATCAAAATTAAATTAGCAGGTGCATAAATGGGGGCACCCTTGTCATTTTGTTGATTTGAATACCTGTAACTACCTAGCACTGATTAATTGGAACACACTATTGGTTTGGTGAGCCCATTAACCTTGAACTTCATAGACAGGTGCATCCAATCATGAGAAAAGGTATTTAAGGTGGCAAATTGCAAGTTGTTGTTCACTTTGACTCTCCTCTAAAGAGTGGCAACATGGGGGCCTCAAAACAACTCTCAAATGACCTGAAAACAAAGATTGTTCAACATTATGGTTTAGGGGAAAATGGAAGACCACATGCACAGTTCTTGTTAAGGCCAGAAGTAAAATATTGGAGAGGCAAAGGCAAAGGTTGGTGAGAACGGTCAAAAACAGCCTACAGACCACCTCCAAAGACCCACAACATCATCTTGCTGCAGATAGTGTCACTGTGCATCATTAAACAATTCAGTGTATGGGAGAGTGATGCGGAAGAAGCCTTTTCTGCACACACACCACAAACAGAGTCACTTGAGGTATGCAATCGCACATTTGGACAAGCAAGCTTCATTTTGGAAGAAGGTGCTGTGGACTGATGAAACAAAGATTTAGTTATTTGGTCATAACAAGGGGCATTATGCATGGCAGAAAAAGAACACAGCATTCCAAGACAAACATTTGCTAGCCACAGTAAAATGGATGTTCCATCATGCTCGGGGGCTGTGTGGCCAGTGCCGGTACTGGGAATCTTGTTAAAGTTGAGGGTCGCATGGATTACACTCAATATCAGCAGATACTTGAGAATAATGTTGAGGAATCAATCACAAAGTTGAAGTTATGCCAGAGCTGGATATTTCAACAAGACAATGACCCAAACACTGCTCAAAAGCAGTCTGCTCTGGCATTTATGCAGAGGAACAAGTATAATGTTCTGGAATGGCCATCCCAGTCCCCAGACCTGAATATCATGGAAAATCTGTGGGGTGATTTGAAGTGGGCTGTCCATGCTCGGCAACCATCAAACCTAACTGAACTGGAGATGTTTTGCAAGGAGGAATGGTCCAAAATACCTTCATCCAGAATCCAGACACTCATTACAGGTTATAGGAAGCGTCTAGAGGCTGTTATTTCTGCTAAAGGAGGCTCTACTAAATATTATTGCAATATTTCTGTTGGGGTGCCCAAATTTATGCACCTGTCTAATTTTGTTTTGATGCATATGGCACATTTTCTGTTAATCTAAAAAAAACTAATTTCACTACTTAAATATTACTGTGTCCTTCAGTTATTTGATAGATCAAAATGAAATTGCTGATCCAAACACCCAATTATTTATAAAGGAAAATCATGGAAATTGTCAGGGGTGCCTAAACTTTTGCATAAGACTGTATATACTGTATATATATATATATATATATATATATATATATATATATATATATATATATATATATATACTTGTCAAGAGACTGCTAGTGATATTGAGTGATAAGTTATGGAATAATTTAAGCCTGAGTGAAATACTGGATGTGTATCTGCATCTATTTAAAAACACCCAGCTCTATTCAAAGACACAGTAGTGACACTGGCACATGCGTATAGCCAGACAAGTGCTGGTTATAGGGTCAGTGGTATCTGCATCAGTATAATAACATCCAGAACTATAAAATGACACAGTACTGACACTGGCTCATGGGTATAGCCAAATGAGGGCTGGTTATAGGATCAGTGGTTTCTGCATCAGTATAACACCCAGCACTATATAATGACACAGTAGTAAAACTGGCACAAGCCTATAGCCAGACAAGGGCTGGTCATAGGGTCAGTGGTATCTGCATCAGTATAATAACACCCAGCGCTATATAATGACACAGTAGTGACACTGGCATATGGGTATAGCCAGAGGAGGGCTGGTTATTGAGTCAGTGGTATCTGCATCAGTATAATAACACAAACACTATATAATGACACAGTAGTGACACTGGCACATGGGTATAGCCAGAGAAGGGCTGAATATAAGATCAGTGGTATCTGCATCAGTATAATAACACCAAGCACTATAAAAAGACACAGTAGTGACACTGGCTCATGGGTATAGCCAGGGGAGGGCTGGTTATAGGATCAGTGGTATCTGCATCAGTATAATAACACCCAGCACTATATAATGACACACTAGTAACACTGGCACATGAGTATAGCCAGAGGAGGGCTGGTTATAGGATCAGTGGTATCTGCATCAGTATAATAACACCCAGCACTATATAATGACACAGTTGTGACACTGGCACATGGGTATAGCCAGGGGAGGGCTGGTTATAGGATCAGTGGGATCTGCATCAGTATAATAACACCCAGCACTATATAATGACACAGTAGTGACTCTGGGACATGGGTATAGCCAGAGGAGGGTTGGTTATAGGATCAGTGGTATCTGCATCAGTATAATAACACCCAGCACTATATAATGACACAGTAGTGACACTGGTTCATGGGTATAGCCAGAGGACGGCTGGTTATAGGATCAGTGGAATCTGCATCAGTATAATAACAACCAGCACTATATAATGACACAGTAGTGACAGTGGCTCATGGGTATAGCCAGAGGAGGGCTAGTTATAGGATCAGTGGTATCTGTATCAGTTTAATAACACTAAGCACTGTAAAATAATGTTTTTAATTTCAAATGTACCTTGGTGTCCTTCACTAAGGTCTGTACTTTGGAAAATGTCCACCACTGCCTTTGTCTATGCCTATCCCTGCTAACATCGCGGCCGCTGACTTGAATAGATCTCCATATTTATTAACAAAGCTGGCAAAAAGCTGCGCACCAAGTACAGGGCGATGAGCAGCAGACTGTTGTTAACCAACAGTCATTGATCTCGCTGCTATTTGGCTTTTTACCAACTTTATTTATACCCTGTCACTAAACACTGCCACTATACTAAAATGTTTAACCCCTATCCCGCCGCAACTTTAATAAAGTTATTAACTCCTATCCCGCCACTCCCGGACCCCGCCGCAAACTAAATAAATGTATTACCCCTATCCCGCGGCTCCGGACCCCACAACAACTAAATAAAAGTATTAACCCATAAACCCCTGGCCTCCCACATCACTACCACTATTAACCCCTAAACCGCCAGCCCCCCACATCGCCATAAACTAAATTAACCTATTAACCCCTAAACCTAACAACTCTCTAACTTTACATTAAAATTACCTCATCCCTATCTTATAATAAATTAAAACTTACCTTTAGAATTAAAGTACACTATGTTAAACTATTAATTAACCTACACTAACTATTAAAATTACATTAAACTATATTAAATTATTAATTAACCTACCCTAACTATTATACTAAAATTACATTAAACTACCAATTAAATTAACTATATTACATATTTAAAAATCTAACCCTACTCAAATTATTGAAATCTAGAATTAAAAATTACTAAGTTACAAAAAATAAATAACACTAAGTTACAAAAAATAAAAAATACTAAGTTACAAAAAACAAACCACAGTATCAAAAATAAAAACGAATTACTCCTAATCTAATAGCCCTATCAAAATAAAAAAGCCCCCCCAAAATAAAAAAAACCCTAGCCTACAATAAACTAGCAATGGCCCTTAAAGGGGCCTTTTGCGGGGCATTGCCCCAAAGAAATCAGCTCTTTTAACTGTAAAAAAAATACAAACACCCCCCCAACAGTAAAACCCACCACCCACACAACCAACACCCCCAAATAAAAACCTATCTAAAAAACCTCAGTTCCCTATTGCCCTGAAAAGGGCAGTTGTATGAGCATTGCCCTTAAAAGGGCATTTAGCTCTTTTACTGCCCAGAACCTACTCTAAAAATAAAACCCACCCAATAAACCCATAAATAAACCTAACACTAACCCCCGACAATCCACTTACAGTTTTCGAAGACCGGACATCCATCCTCATGCTAGCGGCAAAGGTCCTCATCGAAGCCGGAAGAAGTCTTCATCCAGACGGCATCTTCTATCTTCATCCATTCGGGGCGGAGCAGGTCCATCTTCAAGACGTCTGGCATGGAGCATCCTCTTCCTCTACCATTGACTTTGATAAATGGAAACAAGAAGCCGAAAGGCTTTTCACCCTAAATGTAGGTAACATCTGTCCTCAAGCTTCCAATATTGAAGAAGCATTTAAAAGCATAGCTAAAATGATGAAAAAGCAAGTGAAATCATTTTGGGAAATCTTTAGCCTTGAGAACTATGTCAAAAACAAACTTATACCAAGGGGGCTAAGGATACAACTAGCGCCTTCCTTTCACATTCCTGATGAAAATTTCATCTTAAGATGGCAAGAAATCCTAACCCAATGCTCTCTTGATCTAATGAAGCTCACATTAGAATATGAAAGAAACCAATATGAGCAATTGACTAAATTAGTGGATGAGGCTAAAGTACAAACTAACAAGTTCACATCACATAAAGATTTTGATGCTTTAGATCAAAAACTAAAATTCCATATTGACAAATTAAAAGAGGAATTAAGTGAAACTAAAAATAGAAAATTGCAGAGGGACTGGTCAGACCATCAGATGGGAAATATATATAAAGCTAACTATAAGCGTAAAAATATCAGATACACACAAGACACTAGAAGACAAGGGAATGCATCTGAGAATTCCTCTACTGAATCTGAGATTTCAGATGAGGAGCCTATACAAACAACCAATACCAGTACATCCTTACCTATAACTGAACCCTCCATAACGAGGATTTTTTTAGAGAAGGATCTGTTCCCACCCAAAAAGGCAGTGAGAACAAGGCAACAAACAAAAACAAAACCAAACAAAAAGAAGTAAAAGATGAGGGATTACAGATAATCAATCTGGCAGACATAGAGTTAAAAACTGAACACTATACTCTTTTATCAAAAGGTTTGTCATTTATCCCCACTCCTAAATATGACAACTTCAACTGGATTAAAGACACACACCTCTTTGCGAGAAAGTTAGCACTTCACAAATATCACAAGGAGGCTAATAAAGCATGTCTTTCTGATATGGGGGTTGAAGAGGAGGATCAAGAGATAGTGAACCTGATGATAACTTTACTAGATGAAAACGATGACACTAACCACACTAATACATCAAGTGTAGTAAAACCTAAGAGTACCTTTATGCCAGCCATATCTAAATATCCCACAATTGACAAATTTGTCTCACTAGTAACCACAGAATTAGAAGCACTTAATTACAAAAGCAAAGCCAAGAAAAACCTGAGCTTTAAAGAAAGAAAGGCTCTAACTGATCTGAAAAATAATCATGAGATAACAATCAAAAATGCTGATAAGGGTGGTAACTTAGTCATTATGAAGAATACCCAATATAAAGAAATGTGTTTGAACATCCTAAATAACACAGAATATTATCAGACATTACCACAAGACCCCACGGTGAGATTTACTAAAGACCTCAAATCACTACTATATAGGGGGTATGGTGAAAGACTAATCACCAAATCGGAATATCAATACATGTGCAACATGACCCCAAGGATAGCGACATTTTATAGCCTGCCCAAGATCCATAAGGATGCTGAGACACCTCCGGGCAGGCCGATAGTGTCTGGTAACGGCTGCCTGACTGAAAATATCAGCACATATATTGACAAAAAGTTAAGAGACTTTGTGTACACCCTTACTTCATATGTTCAGGACACAAAAGATGTTCTAAAGTGCCTAGAAAATATTTATGTACAAGAAAACACACTGTTGGCTAGTATAGATGTTGAGAGCCTGTACTCCAACATTTCCCATGATTTGGGCAGGGAGGCTATACAATACTTTCAGAAAACTGTCAATCCACGTGGTAATGAGAAAGATGCCTTTGTTCTTGAGCTGCTAGATTTTGTACTTCAACACAATTACTTTCTTTTTGACAATAAAATATATCGACAAAAAAAGGGCACAGCAATGGGCACCTGCTGTGCACCTACTTATGCCAATCTCTTTCTGGGGTGGATAGAACATACACATATCCTTAATCAAGATGTTAATCCTTTCATGAAATATATGGATTTATACATTCGCTATATTGACAACGTCCTAATACTCTGGACAGGTTCTAAGGATGACTTCAAAAATGTCATTGATTGGCTTAATAATAACAGACATGGCATGCACTATACCTCTGCGCTTGAGGAGTCATGCATTCCATTCTTGGATCTAATGATCCAAAAAGAATCTGATGGTTCTCTCAGCACAAAACTTTTCAGAAAAAAGACATCCACGAATAGTCTACTAAATTGGAAAAGCCATCATCCAAAAGGCCAAAAGATGGGTATTCCCTATGGACAATATCTGAGGGCCAGACGCAATTGCAGCACCATGGAAGACTTTGAGTCTGAGGCAAAAGAACTGAGAAATAGATTTAAAGAAAAAGGCTACCCTAACAGGTGCCTTAAAAAAGCTTATCAGCGTGCTAAAGCATTATTAGAGGAAAAAATACTGGATGTAAATGCTAATACCAACAAAATCAGAATGATTGGTACTTTTGATGAGAAAAACAACACTATACGCAATATCTTCCAAAAACATTGGCATGTCCTACATGAAGACTCTGATTTGTTAGAGGTAGTCACTGAAAAACCCAATATAACAAATAGGAGATCTCAGAATCTAAAAGATATATTGACTAGAAGCCATTACTGTCAAGTGAAACAAAGAACATGGCTTCAGGAAACTAAGGGTTTCTTTAAATGTGGCAGGTGCCAAGCTTGCAAAAATATGGCACCAACAAAAACATTCACACATCCTCAAACAGGGAAAAATTTCCAGATAAATGACTTCATGAATTGCTGAACAAAAAGAGTCATATATGTGGCGACCTGCAAGTGTCCCTTAATCTATGTAGGCGAAACCTCCCGTGAATTACGCACCAGAGTGTTAGAACATCTGGGAGACATAAAGTGGGACCGCAATGTACCGATAGCAAAACACATGAATAGTGTACATAAAGATGACAAATATCAAATACACTTTTTCGCTATCGAACAACTTAAATTGAAAGGGAGAAGAGGAGATATAAATAAGTTGCTCTTACAAAAAGAATGTAGGTGGATACATGAGTTAAAATCAGCATCCCCTAAAGGTCTTAATGAAGCAATATCATTCAAATGTTTCTTATAATATAGCAACTTTAGAGTCACTCCACTTGAGCATCATAAAACCATAATCTATCGTGGATACTCACATCTGTACAATCAAGATGTAAGTAACTATATACAAAGTGTTAATATTTATATTATGAGTAACATTGGTCACCTCAGTATAAAAATAAATACAATAATAAAATGAAATAATATATATACACCAACAATCTAATATGACACTACGATATGGTTACACAAGCTGCAAATGTTATAGATAGTAGCACTTAACTGATAAGCGATGGTATACAAAAATGGTTGATTGTACTTTATAAGCTTATAACACACATGAATAAGCACATTGTTACAATATGGACGATCACCAATGGGGCATTTGACTGGTGGCCCATTTATACGAATAGTGACACTAGGCATTAACTATATCATGTATCTGCATACTATATATATTTGATACTGAATTTGCCAATTGATATTAATATCAAAATTACTTATCAGCAAATAACCCCAATAGTGATATCTAACCTTCCTTAAGATATACTACAATGTGCAGAAATATTTAATATCTCTCAGTTCAATAACCTTCTTGTTGGCATTCTTAATTATAATACAATAATAAGAAACAAGTCCTTATTTGGATCATAATATGAATCTCAGAATGCACACATACATATCCATGTAAATAAAGTTCAATTACTGCATAATATCTTCCCTCTGCAATCTTTATGATCGATATTCTGTCCCAATTAATGATTTCACCAATAACAACAGACGATTTATCGTTATGACACTATAAGGATGATACCTACAAAAAATTTTGGGCGATTTTACAATACGAAATATTAAAAATTAAGTCGCCACACAGATGCGGGTAACACTTCCGCATACGCACTATGCTTCCATGGCAACGCAACAGTATATCTTGCTGTAAGTACGGCTGGACGGCCCCTATGCCCTGACGAAGTCACGCTACAGTGACGAAACGCGTCGGTGGGTGTGCTCTAGAGACGCGCATGTTATGAATTGAATGAACGGCTTGCTACACTTTAGCTCCTCAGAATACCATTTAGCCTATATAACGCCTAATGAAATATCGGTTAGAACCTAACTATAGCCAATACTACTAGCTTTATCAAGCACATTTGACCTAGTTCATATCAGGCTATTCATAAATTGGTTTCTGTAGGTAACTACTGAATAAGAAACATTACAGATATTAACTATATGCTTACTTATGCGGGTGTCAGACAGTGATTACTATTGACACATTATATCTATATGTTTAATATACAAGCCTTTGAGAGATTATTTGAGCACATTTAATGCTGCTTATATGCAGTTCTACAGAATGAATTCCTGTTATGTATGTGACTTTTAGTGATAGGGAATCTATTTAGAAATCGGCTGACTGGGTTCAATCCCAGCAGTACGCAGGCAGGAGGACGCCTTTGAGCGCATAGTCTGTGTAATTTGTGTGACTGCACCGATCCCTGGTTTCACTTTAGCTCATTCTGCTCTCAATTCAAGTTCATTAACATCGCTACCTAGGACACTTAGTCCTTTTTAAATGTTTTTATTTATTTGTTGGATCAGTTATATATGATTATAGATAAGTGGATGGTGATTTCCCACCTATACCTATCTGATCCAATTATAGATATAATTGTTTGTCTTTGCATAATTGTTAAATAAAGTGTATATTTTAACTCACTTCATTCATATTATTATTAGTGCCTAATTCAGCACTTGGCTTCAATGCCAAAATCCCTTAACTTTTCTAAACCTATTGATTAGAATCCTCTTCTTCCAATGGTCGCTGTAGAATGAAGTTTCCCTTTAAGGTACGTCATCCAACATGGCGTCCCTTACATTCCGATTGGCTGATAGAATTCTATCAGCCAACAGGAATTAAAGGGGAAAAAATTATATTGGCTGTTGTAGTCAGCCAATAGGATTGAGCTTTCATCCTATTGGCTAACCCAATCAGCCAATAGGATTGAGCTTGAATTCTATTGGCTATTCCAATCAGCCAATAGAATGCAACCTCAATTCTATTGGCTGATTGCAACAGCCAATAGGATTTTTCCCCTTTAATTCCTATTGGCTACAATCGGAATGTTAGTGACGCCATCTTGAATGACGTACCTTAAAGGGAAACTTCATTCTACGTTGACCATCGGAAGAAGAGGATGCTCTGCGCCGGATGTCTTGAAGATGGACCCGCTCCGCGCGAGATGGATGAAGATAGAAGATGCCGTCTGGATGAAGACTTCTGCCGGCTTAGATGAGGACTTTGCCCCGCTTGGATGAGGATAGATGTCCCGTCTTCGAAAAATGTAAGTGGATCGTCGGGGGTTAGTGTTAGTTTTTTTTAAGGGTTTATTGGGTGGGTTTTATTTTTTGGTTAGGGACTTATTTTGGGCTATTAGATTAGGTGTAATTGTTTTTTATTTTTGATACTGTGGTTTTTATTTTTTTGTAACTTAGCGTTTATTTTTTTATAACTTAGTCATTTTTAATTGTAGATTTCAATAATTTGAGTAGGGTTAGGGTTTTTAAATATGTAATATAGTTAATTTAATTGGTAGTTTAATGTGATTGTAGTATAATAGTTAGGGTAGGTTAATTAATAGTGTAATATAGTTTAATTTAATTCTAAAGGTAAGTTTAAATTTATTATAAGATAGGGATGAGGTAATTTTAATGTAAAGTTAGCAGGTTTAGGGGTTATTAGCATAATTTAGATTATGGCATTGTGGGGGGCTGGCAGTTTATGGGTTAATAGGTTTATTTAATGGTAGTGATGTGGGAGGCCAGGGGTTTAGGGGTTAATAATTTTATTACAGTTGCGGCGGGGTCCGGGAGCGGCGGGATAGGGGTTAATAAATGTTATTTATGTTGCGGCGATGATGGGGCGGCAGATTAGGGGTGTTTAGACTTATGTTAGGGTGTTAGGTGTAAACGTAATTTGTTTTCTACCATAGAAATCAATGGGATATCTGGTAACATCTAACATAAGCTTTCGCTGCTTTCAGAATCCCATTGATTCCTATGGCATCCGCGGCCTCCAGGGTGGAGGATTGAAAACCAGGTACGCTGGGCCGGAATAGTGGCGAGCGTACCTGTTAGAAATTTGATAAATGGCAAAAGGTGTCAGATAGTGCCAAATTTGTATTCGGAACATCTGTAATGACGTAAGCATCGATCTGTGTCGGATTGAGACCAGCGGATCGTATGTTACGTCACAAATTTCAAATTTTGCCGGTCTTTAGGGTTTCATAACTAGGTTGAATCAAGCTTGCCACAATTATGCTGCGGAATTCCAGCGTATTTGCGGTTGACGGCTTGATAAATAGGCCTCTTAATGTGTATTTTAATAATAATTTGAATTCATACTTTCACATACTATGATGTATGTGTCTCTATTTTGCAAAAAGGTACATAGGGTTTGTCATTTAGCAAAATACACAATAGGTCCAGAATCCTGTGAAAGATATTGTAAGTGCCGACAAATTTTACTTTTACATAATCTCGCCTGAGTCAATAGCTTCAGAAAATCAGGACCTTAGTCTATGTTGAATCTTATTTTACAGATTAGCTGCATAATTGGCTGCGTTGACTAAGCAGTAGGTTATATACCTTGTATTTTTGTCCTTTGGCTAAAGGAAGCAAAGTTTTAAATGGACATTAAAAAATGTTTAATTCACATAAATCCAACCCCTTCTCTGCTCAGCCTTTTTTCTTAATCAGTTTAGAGATTTTTTTTATTCTTACTGCTTCTTGCATTTAAACACTATTGTAAGTCACATTTCAGCGAGTGACCCACACAAATTATATATGAGGTTTGCTTATCAGTAGGCTAAGCAAATTCAAAATATTAAATTTATATTTCATGACGTTAGATTGCTCGCTATAAAAGTTCGGCTTCACTAGAAGGTTAAAAGGAAAATAACCCAAGTATACTGCCAAATGTCTGATTTTGATACATATTATACTGAAATTGCTTAGAGCACTGCACAGACTCATTTACTGCTATAGCCATAAACGGCTACAACCTAAGGGGGGGGGATTACTTACAAATGTTTTCAAGTAACTTGTAAGTACAATTAGCAGAATTTCCCAAATCATTAATAAATTATACGTTTAAAATGTTCTCAACACAATTATTTTGCTTGCAGTGATTTTTCAATATAGTACTTAAAGGGATAGTGTAGCCAAAATTTAAATTTTATGATTCTGATAGCACATGCAATTTTAAGCAACTTTCTTGTTTACTCCTATAATAAATTTTTCTTCGTTCTCTTGGTATCTTTATTTTAAAAAGCTGGAATGTAAGTTTAGGAGCCTGACAATTTTTGGTTCAGACCCTGGGTAGCACTTGCTGATTGGTGGCTACAAGTAGACACCAATCAGCAATTCTTACACCATCCTGCCATTTTCGGAATCCACCGGGATGCAGTGAAGGCAAACGGAGAATTACAAAAAAAAAACTAACCGCCCGCAATAAGTATTAAAAAATAAATAAATAACCGCCTGCAATAAGTATTAAAAAAAAAAAAACCTAACCGCCTGCAATAAGTATAAAAAAAAACTAACCGCCCTCAATAAGTATTAAAAAATAAATAAAAAACCGCCTGCAATAAGTATTAAAAAAAAAAAACTAACTGCCCGCAATAAGTATTAAAAAAAAAAACCTAACCGCCCGCAATAAGTATTGAAAACGAAAAAACTAACCACCCACAATAAGTATTTAAAAAAACTAACTAACCAACCGCACAAAGTTTTAAGAAAAAAAAACACCTAATAAAAGTATTAACCCCTAAATATGCAAAGGGGCAATGGGTAGTTTATTAGTGTTAGTTTTTTTTATTTTGAGGGGTTTGGTGGGTGGGGGATTTTACTGTTAGGGGGGACTTTGTTTATTTTTAATGTAAAAGAAATTATTTCTTTAGTGCAATGCCTACAAAAAGTCCTTTTAAGGGCTACTGGTAGTTTATTCTTAGATTAGGGGGTGTTTATTTCGTTAGATAAAAATTATATTTAACTTAGGGGGGTGTTAGTATTAGGGTTAGACGGCGAGGTCCGGTCGGCAGATTAGGGGTTAAGAAGTGTAGGTAGGTAGCAGCGACGTTGGGGGGGGGGGCAGATTAGGGGTTAATAAATATAATATAGGGGTCAGCGATGTTAGGGGCAGCGGAATAAGGGGTACATAGCTATAATGTAGGTTGCGGCGGTGTCCGGAGCGGCAGATTAGGGGTTAATAATATAATGCAGGGGTCAGCGATAGCGGGGGCGGCAGATTAGAGGTTAATAAGTGTACGGTTAGGGGTGTTTAGACTCGGGGTTCATGTTAGGGTGTTAGGTGCAGACTTAGGAAGTGTTTCCTCATAGGAAACAATGGGGCTGCGTTAGGAGCTGAACGCTGCTTTTTTGCAGGTGTTAGGTTTTTTTCAGCTCAAACTGCTCCATTGTTTCCTATGGGGAAATCGTGCACGAGCACGTTTTTGAAGCTGGCAGCGTCCATAAGCAACGCTGGTATTGAGAGTTGAAGTGGCGGTAAATATGCCTGTACGCTCCCTTTTTGGAGCCTAACGCAGCCCTTCAGAGATCTCTAAATACCAGCGTTGTTTAAAAGGTGCGGGGGGGGGGGGGGGAACCACGCATAGCTAAAACACCCCTTCTAACGCAAAACTCTAAATCTAGGGGATAGGGATTAGGTTTAATTTTTTTATATTGGATAGTGTTGTTTATTTTTTTCTGTATTTTTACTTTTTTATTTTTTGTAGCTTGGGGGGTTACATTTTTCACACATAGACTGCCCTCTAGGCAGGCTTATCAACTAATATTTACTGTATATAAATATTTAATCACAAAATATCACTTTTTTCATTTCTCTCACACACATTTATCTTTATAGTATTATTGCTGATCAATTATTAATCAAATCACATTTAAATAAATTATTAATCAAATTTTAGGCTTTTTTGTCTCTCTGATCAATTATTAATCACATAACATTTATATTAATTATTAATCACATTTTTTTTTCTCTTATCTTCTTTTTTTTCCTTATATTAAAGAAACCAATATTAAATGCTATTTAATATTGTTTCTTGTAATGTAGGTGGGATAAATTCATCAATTAAGCTTAAAATTATTATGAAATGTTTAAAATCTAAGACACTTGCTTCAGAACATGAAACGCTTAGGAGGAAAATGGGTGAATGAGGTCATTTGTTTCTTTATATACTAAATCTTTTAGGGGTGTTAACAGATTCAAATGGTCGATATGGTCGAATTGTTTCATTAGATATTGAGAACCAACTTCTGACGTTATGCAGTGTATACGGACAAATAAATTAGATACGAGATTCTGTGAGAAATTACTGAAAGTCTTGGCTCGATTTATTGACTCTAAAATGATATTGGGTGGGGATTTTAATTCAATCTTTGATTATTTACTAGATAGAAATAGGGAAAAAGACACCCTTCAAAATCTAGCCTCCGGAAAAGTAAAGCAGATAGAAAAATAATGCTGTTCTTGAACACAACTTGGGACTCGATAGATATTTGGAGACCTCACAATTCTACAGCATGAGACTTCTCATGTTTTTCAAAATCATCATTTTTTTTCAAGAATTTATTTTTTTCTAATATTTAAATCTTTAATAAATCAGGTCACTAGTTTCAAACTCGAGGATATTATGATCTCAGATCACGATCCTATTTTTTTAAGATTATGTATGTAATTTAAAGATAAATAAGATAACTGTTTTAGGTACCCTAATTATCTTATAGGTTCAGGGCACTCAGTATAAAATGCAAAAAATATATACTTTTTTAACCCAGGCTTTCTTGTTAAATTTAGGAAACCATCTATAAGATCAGCTGATGGCACTGTAAGAAAAGGCAATAAAATAATATATACATTTGAGAAATATTATTTATATACCTCGCAGTTAGATAAAGTGACAGATACCGATTTACAATTTTGGAAAACAATGAATTTGCCTTGATTAACAGCTAAACAGTTAAAAAGCCTTAATGATCCTATTACTAAAATAAAAGTTAAGAATACTATCTATGTCAAATGAGAAGACTCCAAGTCCTGTTGGCCTACCTGCTAAGTGGTATAAGATGGGCTATATAAATGGATCATCTACAAAATGTTATGCAAATAAAAATTTAGTGTACAATGTCCCTTTAAGGAAAGAACCTACCCAGGAAAAGAATCTCCCTTTTCTTAAAGTAAAAAATAATTAATGGGAATTAAAATTTCTGCAAATCCCTATAAATGGTATGGATTGAATTTTGATAAGATTATTGTCCAGATTGAGAATGATTTGAATGTATGGATAAGCCTCTATCCTTGTTGGGTAGGCTTTATTTGATAAAGCTAATGACTCTACCAAAGCTTCTTTACTTTTTGATAATGTTAACTTTATTGTTAATAAAACAGGACAATACTATGATGAATAATATTCTTTTTTTTTTTCCTATTTAAACTTTTTTCTTTTTTTTTTTTTTTTTTAGTTTTCAAAAACAAACTTTATTGAAAGTAATAAACAGATACAGAGCACAGGTGTGATTGTAGATTATCACATTCCTTGCACAAACAAGTGTAGTGACATAACATCATCATCTTACATAGAAAGCACAGTTATATGGAATCAGAATATACTAATCTCTTAAAGCCAAGGACTCTTTTCAAAGTCCCTCTCATATAGTCAATCTTGTAAAATGTCCATATCAGATCATAATGCTCCAATCAACAGAATAGCAATTCAATTATACATTTACAGGGTTCAGCTATGATATAACTAAATTATGAGATGATTAGATAGATAAATAAATAGGTACATGAGTACTTATGTTCCTAAGCAACGTACCAGTGTGCCAGCCAAGATTTGTGAATGGTTACCTTGATTTCTAGCATTCCTCATTTATATCTAATATATCTGTGTTGTAGGAGAGTCAAGTCTAGTCTGGTTGGCCCTGCGACCTAGATCAAAGTTCCCCATAACGTCCTCTAGTGGTCGCCTTTTCCACTTGCCCTAGAGGTCAGTTCATCTGGAATTCAAATATTCCTCCCATAGAAAACAGATGGAGGAATATTCATCCAGTCGGTTAGTGTGTCCATAGTGGTATTTTTCCAACTGTAAGTTGTGTGTTATTGTGTCTTTCCATTCTGCAATTGTTGGAAGCGTCCTCTTTTTCCAGTTAAGAGGGATCAGTTTTTTAGCTGAGTTGATCATTAATGTCAATAATGTAAGCCTAAGCTTACATTTAATTTTGGGGAAATGATTAAAGAGAAAAATCCATATGTTATAGGGTAGGGGGATTAGCAATGCTCGCTCTACTTCCTTACTTATGGATTCCCAGTATTTCTTCGCTATTGGAGATGGAACTGAGTTCCATCCTCCTGGCAGCCTCTCCAACACAACGCTGTGGTGCTGGGAAATAGTTGGTGTAATCGTACTGGGGTATAATACCATCTACACATTAGTTTCATATTTATTTCTAGTGTGGCTATGGAGGAGACAGACTTACTCATGTGAGAAAAGATGGCTAACCAGGTTTGCGCAGGTAAGGTATCTTCTGCCTCGTTTTCCCATTTGGTCACATAGGTAGGCATGGTGTGAGAGTATGAGGCAACTATTTGCTTATGTGCTAGGGAAAGAAAACCCTTGTTAGGCAGTGGTGCTATGCATAGATTTTCAAAGGGAGTGAGAGCTTGTTGTAGTTGTGATTTAAAAGGGTGTGTTGACAGAAAATGATGGATTTGTGAGTATGCTAGCCAATTTTGAAAGATATCTCCACAACTCGAAATAATTTCAGATTGTGTCTTAATTTTCTTTTCTACAAAGAAATTGTGGGCTGGAAGGGTTTCATTAATCTCTTCCCTGTTTTGGCCGTGTAAGCTTAGATGTATTGGGCATGCAGGGTTCCCTACCATTGGTGTTAGGGGTGAATACACTGTTGAAATATGTTTATGTTTCTTTATGATCTTGTCCCAAGTCTTGTAGGTTTCTCTTGTAATGGTCGATGTCGTGGGAAACAGTGTTCTATGAGTAGGTGGGAGCCAACACTGTCCACCTAAGGTGGTGTCATTAGATAAATGGTGTTCCAATTGGACCCATTCTTTACTGGTGGCATGTTTGCACCAATCCACTATCCTAGTTAGAAAAGTTGCAGATCTATAGTGTAGTATGAAGGCTGGATGTGGTTAAAGAGATAACCACAGAAAGGAGTACACTTATAGCACTCGAGAGCTTGTAATTTTATGCTTTTTTAATCACAAGGCTCAAAGTGGTGAAATGTTAGTAAAGACAACACTTGTTCCCAAATATACTAAATCTAACTAAATTAAAACTTAACGTTTATTAATTCACAGTGCTAAAATTTGCGGAAAACAAAAAATGAATTAAAAACACTTAACCAAAATGTGTGCTAAGTAAGATTATGTAAAGTAATAGAGTAGGCTAATAATACCAGGGTAAGAGTCTCTATTTGTATTATTCTCTGTAGGGGGGGTCGTGTAGTATAGGTCCAACCAACAGGGGGTTAAATATACTTATAAATGGAGTCCAGATCAGTACTTAGTATTTAATACGTATGTGGCCCCTATATTATGTGTCAGTACTGACTACAGCTAACTGGAGATTTCTGGATATAAACTGTCTTGGGATTTAATATCCCTACTTTCTAGTTAGAACCGTTTAGAGTAGTATTATAACTATGAGATGGTTAAGCAAAATTGACTCCGTAGAGTTGGGGTTAACACTTTAGTGTGTTCACTCAGAGCTAGTCTGATAGATACCATATATAGTGGTGTTAGGTTGAATAGAATAGGTTATAAATCCTATATTGTGAGTCTACTCGTGTATTATGCCACCTATAGGTGTAGTATATCATTAAGTGTTGATACCAGAGTTCGTGTGTGTATTGTATTACTGACCTGCTTATTCAAACAGGGCTTGCAAGATAACACGTAGTTGGTTACATTGGCTAAATAATAGTATAGGTTGTCAGAATCTCACAGACTGCGATTCTGAATTGATATTAGCCTGTAGAAGTAGTTTAATACGTATAATTGGTTGTGGCTAAATTGGCTATATATCAATATTGGTTGTCAGGATCTCCCAAACTGAGATTCTAAATTCATGTCACTAAATAGCACTAGTTTCAAACATATAATTTTTATAATAGTGTAGTATGTTTGGGGCACCAAGTCCTCCTAGCTCTTTAGGGCGATACAGTGTGGCCGTGGCAATACGAGGGCGTTTATGCGACCATATAAAGGAATTTAACATTTTTTGTAGATTAAATATTATTCTATCTGGAAGGGGTATTGGCAAGGTCTGTAGAAGATATAATATTTTAGGCAAGATTATCATTTTGATTGCATTAAGTCTGCCAAGCCAGGATAAAAATGTATCTCATAAAAATCGGTAGAGAGAGAACAGCACTCCATGACAGTCCAATGACAGTCCAGCGCCGAAATACCAGGCAATTCTTCTCTGAACAAGGGAAGCAACAACCCCAGACAATCGTTTCGGCCTTCTATGGGCCTCGTCAGTGAGGTGCAGTTGTATCTCTCTAAGGGCAAGTGTGCATGGAGTCCACGTCTGGTTTCCCCATTACTCTTAGGGTGACCCAAGAGAAATTTGCATAAAAATCGGTAGAGAGAGAACAGCACTCCATGAGATAGAACAGAAGCTGGAATAACTCCAATGCATGTTCATTTTTATTGAATTCCTCAGGGTGACAGTTCTTTTTGCACACTATGCCCCTTCACAGAGAAAAAATATCCTGAAGCATATCAGTCTGACCCTGCCCAATGACAGTCCAGCGCCGAAATACCAGGCAATTCTTCTCTAAACAAGGGAAGCAACAACCCCAGACGATCGTTTCGGCCTTCTATGGGCCTCGTCAGTGAGGTGCAGTTGTATCTCTCTAAGGGCAAGTGTGCATGGAGTCCACGTCTGGTTTCCCCATTACTCTTAGGGTGACCCAAGAGAAATTTGCATAAAAATCGGTAGAGAGAGAACAGCACTCCATGAGATAGAACAGAAGCTGGAATAACTCCCATGCATGTTCATTTTTATTGAATTCCTCAGGGTGCCAGTTCTTTTTGCACACTATGCCCCTTCACATAGAAAAAATATCCTGAAGCATATCAGTCTGACCCTGCCCAATGACAGTCCAGCACCGAAATACCAGGCAATTCTTCTCTGAACAAGGGAAGCAACAACCCCAGACGATCGTTTCGGCCTTCTATAGGCCTCGTCAGTGAGGTGCAGTTGTATCTCTCTAAGGGCAAGTGTGCATGGAGTCCACGTCTGGTTTCCCCATTACTCTTAGGGTGACCCAAGAGAAATTTGCATAAAAATCAGTAGAGAGAGAACAGCACTCCATGAGATAGAACAGAAGCTGGAATAACTCCCATGCATGTTCATTGTTATTGAATTCCTCAGGGTGCCAGTTCTTTTTGCACACTATGCCCCTTCACAGAGAAAAAATATCCTGAAGCATATCAGTCTGACCCTGCCCAATGACAGTCCAGCGCCGAAATACCAGGCAATTCTTCTCTGAACAAGGGAAGCAACAACCCCAGACGATCGTTTCGGCCTTCTATGGGCCTCGTCAGTGAGGTGCAGTTGTATCTCTCTAAGGGTAAGTGTGCATGGAGTCCACGTCTGGTTTCCCCATTACTCTTAGGGTGACCCAAGAGAAATTTGCATAAAAATCGGTAGAGAGAGAACAGCACTCCATGAGATAGAACAGAAGCTGGAATAACTCCCATGCATGTTCATTTTTATTGAATTCCTCAGGGTGCCAGTTCTTTTTGCACACTATGCCCCTTCAAAGAGAAAAAATATCCTGAAGCATATCAGTCTGACCCTGCCCAATGACAGTCCAGCGCCGAAATACCAGGCAATTCTTCTCTGAACAATGGAAGCAACAACCCCAGACGATCGTTTTGGCCTTCTATGGGCCTCATCAGTGAGGTGCAGTTGTATCTCTCTAAGGGCAAGTGTGCATGGAGTCCACGTCTGGTTTCCCCATTACTCTTAGGGTGACCATAGAGAAATTTGCATAAAAATCGGTAGAGAGAGAACAGCACTCCATGAGATAGAACAGAAGCTGGAATAACTCCCATGCATGTTCATTTTTATTGAATTCCTCAGGGTGCCAGTTCTTTTTGCACACTATGCCCCTTCACATAGAAAAAATATCCTGAAGCATATCAGTCTGACCCTGCCCAATGACAGTCCAGCGCCGAAATACTAGACAATTCTTCTCTGAACAAGGGAAGCAACAACCCCAGACGATCGTTTCGGCCTTCTATGGGCCTCGTCAGTGAGGTGCAGTTGTATCTCTCTAAGGGCAAGTGTGCTTCCCTTGTTCAGAGAGGAATTGCCTGGTATTTCGGCGCTGGACTGTCATTGGGCAGGGTCAGACTGATATGCTTCAGGATATTTTTTCTCTGTGAAGGGGCATAGTGTGCAAAAAGAACTGGCACCCTGAGGAATTCAATAAAAATGAACATGCATGGAAGTTATTCCAGCTTCTGTTCTATCTCATGGAGTGCTGTTCTCTCTCTTTGACTTTTTATGCAAATTATTCTTGGGTCACCCTAAGAGTAATGGGGAAACCAGACGTGGACTCCATTCACACTTGCCCTTAGAGAGATACAACTGCACCTCACTGACGAGGCCCATAAGAGGCCGAAACGATCGTCTGGGGTTGTTGCTTCCCTTGTTCAGAAAGGAATTGCCTGGTATTTCGGCACTGGACTGTCATTGGGCAGGGTCAGACTGATATGCTTCAGGATATTTTTTCTCTGTGAAGGGGCATAGTGTGCAAAAAGAACTGTCACCCTGAGGAATTCAATAAAAATGAACATGCATGGAAGTTATTCCAGCTTCTGTTCTATCTCATGGAGTGCTGTTCTCTCTCTTTGACTTTTTATGCAAATTATTCTTGGGTCACCCTAAGAGTAATGGGGAAACCAGACGTGGACTCCATGCACACTTGCCCTTAGAGAGATACAACTGCACCTCACTGACGAGGCCCATAAGAGGCCGAAACGATCGTCTGGGGTTGTTGCTTCCCTTGTTCAGAGAGGAATTGCCTGGTATTTCGGCGCTGGACTGTCATTGGGCAGGGTCAGACTGATATGCTTCAGGATATTTTTTCTCTGTGAAGGGGCATAGTGTGCAAAAAGAACTGTCACCCTGAGGAATTCAATAAAAATGAACATGCATGGAAGTTATTCCAGCTTCTGTTCTATCTCATGGAATGCTGTTCTCTCTCTTTGACTTTTTATGCAAATTATTCTTGGGTCACCCTAAGAGTAATGGGGAAACCAGACGTGGACTCCATGCACACTTGCCCTTAGAGAGATACAACTGCACCTCACTGACGAAGCCCATAAGAGGCCGTAACGATCGTCTGGGGTTGTTGCTTCCCTTGTTCAGAGAGGAATTGCCTGGTATTTTGGTGCTGGACTGTCATTGGGCAGGGTCAGACTGATATGCTTCAGGATATTTTTTCTCTGTGAAGGGGCATAGTGTGCAAAAAGAACTGGCACCCTGAGGAATTCAATAAAAATGAACATGCATGGAAGTTATTCCAGCTTCTGTTCTATCTCATGGAGTGCTGTTCTCTCTCTTTGACTTTTTATAAAAATTTATCTCCCCAGTTTCTGAGTAGCGAGGTAATATGTGTTGTAAGGGCTTTATAGTTCAAAGTTTGTGTATCTTGTGTGCTTGGGGATAGGTAGACCCCTAGATATTTGATCGCTTTTTCCTGTATTCTGAAATTAAATCTCTGTTGTATAGTTTTTATAGTTGTGGGTTCTAAATGTACACCCAGCAATTCAGATTTTGTAATGTTAATTTGGAGATTTGAGTAATGCCCGTATGTGTGTAGTAGTTGCATAAAAGCAGGGATGGATGAATCAGGGTTTGTAAGGGTTACGAATATATCATCCGCATAGAGTGTTATTTTATATTCAGTTTGATCTATGTTGTGTCCTGTAATATTGACATCATTTCTTACATAGGAGGCCAGGATCTCCATTGAAAGTACAAAAAGCAGTGGCGAGAGTGGGCAGCCTTGCCTAGTCCCATTTGAGATTTGAAATGTTTCTGAAACAGTGTCATTTAATTTAATTCTAGCTTGTGGCTTATTATATAGTGCAAAGATCTTCCCTATTAGGTCATTATCGAAGCCAAACCTGAATAAGGTCTGTTTTAGGAAAGGCCAATCCAACCTGTCCTGTATAATGTCCCTTTAAGTATTGCAAATCATTTAGGTTTTGATGACGGGGGTTTGTTTTGCTTTTGCAATGATTGTGATGCTTTAAAAAAGGACATTCAACTCTTTTGTAACAATGTTGTACATTGTTGCAAATATTGCTGCCATAGAGTACTGAAGAAACATGCACACTTCAGAGCTCCAAAACTATGTACTTTTTAAGCAGAAACACAAGCACATTTGAGGACAGAAGTAAATTGTGAAGCTGTTTAAAAAATTGCATTCTCTATCTACACTATAAACATTTAGTTCTGAATCACTGTCCCTTTAAAGCTTGTGCATCATTTCTATGTCCCTTTAATGTCAGCTGTAATGGAACAAATACACATTACACACTTTCATTATATGTCTGCAAAATGCTTTTTCTGCCATTCTCGTATTTTTTCCATTTATAAGTAAAATTCATACTTCAATTCAAAAATGTCTTAAATTTATTTTCCACCCACAAACTGAAAAATCTCCAAACCTTCCCACTAAGCATTAAGCAGAATTAGAGCATTGTTCTCAATTTCTCCTGAAAAGCACATTATTCGCTCGTAGCATTTACTGTGAAAAAGGAGCCCTGGAGATACAATGAAATTGTAAACGTAACAAGCACTGAAACTATGAAATGTTATTAGTTATAAAAGTCATCAATGAGAAGGTTCAATATCTCTCTTTAGCAGCTTTTTCCAATCCAAATAAAAAAAAAAAAGAAACAGTATTTTTTTTTGTTTTTGTGAGCAATATTTTATCTCCACAAATGCTCATTGTCCAAACCATTTATGCTGCTTATTATTTGCTGCTAAAAGAACCATGAATGGAAATAGTAATGTTTAAAACTATTAAATATTGTAGATAATGAGCCTGAAGTTTGCTTTTGTTTTTTTAATATTTTTAAAAATAACACATTTAATCCTTTCATATTAAACTAAAGAAAGATTCCAAAGTAATTGTTCTAACTAATGATAACAATTTATGATTAATCATAGCCATGTGCTTAAGGGACAGGCTACTTTATTTTGTTTTAAATTATTTATAAAGTTATAAAACACCTTTACTACCTATTCCCCATTGTAATATTAATATACTGTATATATATATATATATATATATATATATATATATATATATATATATATATATATATATATATATATATCAGTGATTTTTAAATTGTGCACATTAGCTAGATAATGCTAGTTCATGTGTGCCATTTAGATAATATTATGCTCACTCCCATGGTGAGTGATATTAATATTAATTAATTAATATAACAATGTAGGTTATGCAAAACTGGGGAATGGGTAATAAAAAGATTATCTCTTTAATCAATTTTCAAGTAGACTGTCCCTTTAACCTCTTTTAATCCCTTTGGTACTGGGAATTTCATAGAAAAACTTGCCCAAAGTACTGGAGAATGTTTAGCTTTTTTGTGCTCTCTCCATTTAAACAGAAATAGAGCCTTGTTTGTTTTCTGTTTTTTCATTTACCTTTTTTTTTTTAGAAAACAACCCAAGGCACTGATCTAGGACTATTTTGATAAATGTCATGCTCCGTTTCATTTGCTAAATGCGATCATAGTTTATAATCATTAACTTTTTTTACAAACTTTGGGGTGTTCTCACTGAAATGATTTACATTTCACTTGTGCTGTCATAGGGTTAGGGTTGTAAAAGGGAACCCTCCCCTCCCTCCCCCTGCCACCCCCTCTGGCAATGGGACACTCACCCTCCCCCTTCTTCCCTCCCACACCGCCCACGACACCACCGTAGTAGATCAGTGTTCCCTTACTATATAAAGGCAGATGCCTTCTGCCCCCCGGCTGCAGTTTTGGCTGTTGAGGCTGACAGCATCGACCGCAGAATGATTGAACATAAGTATTACGTCAACACAGTACACTGGGCAAAGTACTGTCTGACATAGTAGTGCATTGCTGCTCCTTTAATAAAGGATACCAATAGATTTAAGCAAAATTGATAATAGAAGTAAATTGGAAAGTTGTTAAAAAATGTATGTGTTCTCAGAATCATGAATGAAAAGTTTAGGTTTTCATGTCCCTTTAAGGAAGTTGGGCGCTTTGCTGGTGGGTATTATGAATAGTGGGGATAAAAAAAACTAGTGCACATTATGAGGCCTATTTATCAAGCTGTCAACCGCAAATACATTGGAATTCTGCAGCGTAATTGTGGCGAGCTTGATTCGACATATTTATCAAAGCCTACAGACCGGCAAAAGTTAAAATTTGTGACATAACATACGATCAACCGGTCTCAGTCCGACACAGATTGATGCTTACGTCATTACAGATGTTCCGAATACACATTCAGCACTATCTGACCACTTTTGCAAGTTATCAAACTTCTAACAGGTATGCTCGCCACTATTCCGGCCCAGCGTATCTGGTTTTCAATCCTCCACCCTGGAGGCCGCGGATGCCATAGGAATCAATGGGAGTCTGAAAGCAGAAAAAGCTTATGTTCGATGCTGCCATATATCCCAATGATTTCTATGGTTGAAAGCAAATTACGTTTACACCTAACACCCTAACATGTCCCCTGAGTCTAAACACCCCTAATCTGCCGCCCAACATCACCGCCACTACATAATGTTATTAACCCCTATTCCGCCGCTCTTGGACCCTGCCGCAACCTAAATAAAGTTATTAGCCCCTATCCCGCTGCTCCCGGACCCCGTCGCAACTAAATAAATGTATTAACCCCTATCCCGTCGCTCCTGGACTCTGCGGCAACTAAATAAATGTATTAACCTCTATCCCTCTGCTCCCGGAGCCCACCGCAACTGAATAAATGTATTAACCCCTGGCTTCCCACATCACTACCACTTACTAAACCTATTAACCACTAAACTGCCAGCCCCCACATCGTCATAAACTAAATTAAGCTATTAACTCCTAAACCTAACAACCCGCTAACTTTACATTAAACATCAACTCATCCCTATCTTATAATAAATTTAGACTTACCTTTAGAATTAATTAAAATAAACTATATTAAACTACTAATTAACCTACCCTAACTATTATACTAAAAGTACATTAAACTAACAATTAAATTAACTATATTATTGTATTGTATTGGGTACTTGTAAAGCGCAGCTAATCACCCGCAAGGGTCTCAAGGCGCTGCTCATTTTATCGACCTCATAAGGATGAAAGGCTGAGTGGGCCTCGCTGGGGATCAAACCTGCAACCCTTAGGTTGCTACAGAGCTCAGCTACAGACCACAAACATAACCCTACTCAAATTATTTAAATCTACAAAAAAGAATTACTGTTACAAAAAAATAACAACTTAGTTACACAAAATAAAAAACACTAAATTACACAAATTAAAAAAATAAATTATCAAATATTTAAGCTAATTACACCTAATCTAATAGCCCTATCAAAATAAAAAAGCCCCCAAAAATAAAAAAAAACCCTAGCCTACAATAAACTACCAATGGCCCTTAAAAGGGCCTTTTGCGGGGCATTACCCCAAATAAATCAGCTCTTTTACCTGTAAAATAAAATACGAACACCCCCCACAACAGTAAAACCCACCACTCATACTACTAAACCCCCCAAATAAAAACCTATCTAAAAAAACCTAAGCTCCCCATTGCCCTGAAAAGGGCATTTGGATGGGCATTGCCCTTAAAAGGGAATTTAGCTCTTTTTCCGCCCAAAGTCCCTAACCTAAAATTAAAACCCACCCAATAAACCCTTAAAAAAACTAACACTAACCCCCGAAGATCCACTTACAGTTTTCGAAGACCCGACATCCATCCTCATCCAAGCGGCAGAAGTCTTCAGCGAAGCCGGCAGAAGTCTTCATCCAAGCGGGTCGAAGTCTTCATCCAACCGGGCAGAAGTCTTCATCCAGACGGCATCTTCTATCTTCATCCATACGGCGCGGAGCGGCTCCATCTTCAAGACTCCGGAGCGGAGCATCCTCTTCTTACGATCGCTGCTTAAGAATGAAGTTTTCTTTAAATGACGTCATCCAAGATGGCGTCTCTTACATTCCGATTGGCTGATAGAATTCTATCAGCCAATAGGAATTAAGGTGGAAAAAATCCTATTGGCTGTTGAAATCAGCCAATAGGATTGAGCTTTCATCCTATTGGCTGATCCAATCAACCAATAGTATTGAGCTCTTATTCTATTGGCTGATTGGAATAGCCAATAGAATGCAAGCTCAATCCTATTGGCTGATTGGATCAGCCAATAGGATGAAAGCTCAATCCTATTGGCTGATTGCAACAGCCAATATGATTTTTCCACCTTAATTCCCATTGGCTGATCGAATTCTATCAGCCATTCAGAATCTAAGAGACGCAATCTTGGATGACGTTATTTAAAGGAAATGTTATTCTTCAGCGGCGATTGTAAGAAGAGGATGCTACGCGCCGGATGTCTTGAAGATGGAGCCGCTCCGCGCCAGATGGATGAAGATAGATGATGCCGTCTGGATGAAGACCTGCCCGGTTGGATGAAGACTTCTGCCGGCTTCGCTGAGGACTTCTGCCGCTTGGTTGAGGATGGATGTCGGGTCTTCGAAAACTGTAAGTGGATCTTTGGGGGTTAGTGTTAGGGTTTTTTAAGGGTTTATTGGGTGGGTTTTAATTTTAGGTTAGGGGCTTTGGGCAGAAAAAGAGCTAAATGCCCTTTTAAGGGCAATGCCCATCCAAAATGCCTTTTCCGGGCAATGGGGAGCTTAGGTTTTTTAGATAGGTTTTTATTTGAAGGGTTTGGTTGTGTGGGTGGTGGGTTTTACTGTTGGGGGGTGTTTGTATTTAATTTTACAGGTAAAAGAGCTGATTTCTTTGGGGCAATGCCCCAAAAAAGGTCCTTTTAAGGGCCATTGGTAGTTTATGGTAGGCTAGGGTTTTTTTTTATTTTGGGGGGGCTTTTTTATTTTGATAGGGCTATTAGATTCGGTGTAATTAGTTTAAATATTTGATTATTTATTTTTTATTTTGTGTAACTTAGTGTTTTTTATTTTTTGTAACTTAGTTGTTATTTTCTTGTAACTTAGTAATTCTTTATTGTAGATTTAAATAATTTGAGTAGGGTTAGGTTTTTAAAAATGTAATATAGTTAATTTAATTGTTAGTTTAATGTAATTTTAGTATAATAGTTAGGGTAGGTTAATTAGTAGTTTAATGTAATTTTAGTATAATAGTTAGGGTAGGTTAATTAATAGTTTAATATAATTTAATGTAACTTTAGTATAATAGTTAGGGTAGGTTAATTAATAGTTTAAAATAGTTTATTTTAATTCTAAAGGTAAGTTTAAATTTATTATAAGATAGGAATGAGTTAATATTTAATGTAAATTTAGCGGGTTGTTAGGTTTAGGAGTTAATAGCTTAATTTAGTTAATGGCGATGTGGGGGGTTGGCGGTTTAGGGTTAATAGGTTTAGTAAGTGGTAGTAATGTGGGAGGCCAGGGTTTTAGGGGTTAATACATTTATTTAGTTGCGGTGGGCTCCGGGATCGGCGGGATAGCAGTTAAAACATTTAGATAGTTGCGGCGGTGTCGGGGAGAGGCGGAATAGGAGTTAATAACTTTATTAGAGTTTCGGTGGGCTCTGGAAGCGGCGGGATAGGGGTTAATAATTTTATTAGAGTTGTGATGGGCTCTGGGAGCAGCGGGTAAGGGGTTAATAACTTTATTAGAGTTGCGGTGGGCTCCGGGAGCGGCGGGATAGGGGTTAATAACTTTATTAGAGTTGCGGTGGGCTCTGGAGCGGTGGGATAGAGGTTAATAACTTTATTAGAGTTGTGGTGGGCTCCGGGAGCAGCGGAATGGGGGTTAATAACTTTATTTAGTTGCGGCGGGGTCCGGGAGCGGCAGGATAGGGGTTAAACATTTTAGTATAGTGGCAGTGTTTAGTGACAAGGTATAAATAAAGTTGGGAAAAAAACGAATAGCAGCGAGATCGATGACTATTTAGTTAACAACAGTCCTCTGCTCATCGCCCCGTACTTGGTGTGTGGCTTTTTGACAGCTTTTTTTTTATAAATATGGAGATCGTATTCAGGTCCGCGACCACGATGTTAGGAGAGCATATTGGTGCCGTCGAATGCAGCATAGTTGACGGCTTGATAAATAGGCCTCTAACTGTTATTTCTGTCACTACTATAAACACATTGCAGATATTTCCTATTTTAAGCAATAAAAAAATGCTGATAGCTTACAATAGCTGTAAGTAAACTTTCTTCGCAGCGTAAGAATTAGATATTCATCTAAAGCAAAACTTAATTGAAACCCTCCTGAGGTGCTGTGACTTCTGCAGATTACTGTGCAGTACAAAACCATCCGGATACCATTCAGCACATATACATTAGAGCGGTTTGACCTGCAAACCATCTTTGACACTTGGCAATTCAGTGGATGGAGAATTATTTGGGTTAGTCTGGGAATTCATTTGAATTTACCATTACACAAAGATAATTATAAGAAAATGTATTGAACAGTCAAGAGAACACTTATCTTACCTGGACAAAGTATTGCTTTACATAAAATAAGAAAAACATTGTTTGCCCTAAGAACATGATTATTAGACACAGATAGACCCTGAACACTTAATGTTAAAATAAAACGAAATCATGAAGAGAAATCACACAAAAGCTAATTAGCACTGTATTTATGTCTCTCCTCCATATCCAGAGCTCAGCATAGCTAAATAAACAGATCTCAAGCTAAATTGTGCTTTTCTAAAAAAAAAAATTAGGGATAAAGAGACAACTTAGATAAATTTACCAGAGCAGAGAGCTTTATATCATCAGCCTCCTAGAGATATGATAGATAGATAGATAGATAGATAGATAGATAGATAGATAGATAGATACATAGATAGATAGATAGATAGATAGATAGATGATAGATAGATAGATAGATAGATAGATAGATAGATAGATAGATAGGCAGACAGTCAGACACACATGCACACTAATAATGAGCATGCTGCAATTAACCCCTTAACGACCGACGACTTATGGGGTACATCCTCCAACAGTTAATGACCGAGGACGTACCCCATACATTGTCGATCTTTGAAAACGGTGGAAGCAATCCTGATCTCTTCTAGCCACTTTCCTGTTATTAAAGTGATGCCTCGATATCGAGGCATCCTGCAATAACAATACTTAGCCATCCGATGCAGAGAGAGACACTCTGTTGCCCTCTTTGCATCGGACATCGATGGCCGTGATCATTGGTGGGTGGAAGCCGATGTGGGAGGCGGGTGGGCGGCCGTCGATGGGATCTAGCATGAAGAGGGTGGAGGGATTGTGGGCGGGGTCGCTGGTGGTGCGCACGGACGCAAGCGTGCACGGGGGGAGGCAGGCGTGTGCACGGGCGGGAGCGGGTGGGAACCACTACACTATGGAAAATGTTGTTATATTAACTGGGAGAAAGTGGGGTGGAAATTGGGAATCTAAAAGATCTAAGGGATCTGGGAGGAGGTGGGGGTTGGTCTTTGCCATTACCCAAGATGGCTCCAAATAAGGTAGAGGGGGAGGGTTAGAGAGCTGTTTGGGGGGATCAGGGAGGTTGGGGGCTAAGGGGGTATCCTACACAGCATTATAATTAAAAATAAAAAAAATAAAAACTTTTATTTTAGTACTGACAGACTTTCTGCCAGTACTTAAGATGGCGGGGACAATTGTGGGGTGGGGGAGGGAAGCTTTTTGGGAGGGATCAGGGGGTGTGATGTGTCAGGTGGGAGGCTGATCTCTACACTAAAGCTAAAATTAACCCTGCAAGCTCCCTACAAGCTACTTAACCCCTTAAGGACCAGCGACGTACCCTGTATGTTGCTGGCCTTTTTTTGGGACTTGATTGTTTTATAGCACGGTCTTGCCACCAGCGTTGAGACTGCTCTATTCCACAAAGCCTGCTGGAGGGAGTGCATTAATAGTGTGTTCTTGCTAGACTTGTGCTTTTATGTCCTGAAAAAACCCTTAACGACCAGTGACATACAGGGTACATTGTGGTCATTAAGGGGTTAATTAACCCCTTCACTGCTAGACATAATACATGTGTGATGCACAGCGGCATTTAGCTACCTTCTAATTACCAAAAAGCAATGTCAAAGCCGTATATGTCTGCTATTTCTGAACAAAGGGGATCCCAGGGAAGCATTTACAACCATTTGTGAAATAATTGCACAAGCTGTTTGTAAATAATTTCAATGAGAAACCTAAAGTTTGTGAAAAAAAATTCATTTGATCGCATGATTTGGCGGTGAAATGGTGGCATGAAATATACCAAAATGGGCCTAGATCAATACTTTGGGATGTCTTCTAAAATATATATATATATACATGGCAAGGGATATTCAGGGATTCCTGAAAGATATCAGTGTTCCAATGTAACTATCGTTAATTTTGAAAAAAAGTGGTTTGGAAATAGCAAAGTGTTACTTGTATTTATTGCCCTATAACTTGCAAAAAAAGCAAAGAACCTGTAAACATTGGGTATTTCTAAACTCAGGACAAAATGTAGAAACTATTTAGCATGGGTGTTTTTTGGTGGTTGTAGATGTGTAACAGATTTTGGGGGTCAAAGTTAGACAAAGTGTTTTTTTCCATTTTTACCTCATAATTTATAATTTTTTTATAGTAAATTATAAGATATGATGAAAACAATGGTATCTTTAGAAATTCCATTTATTGGCAAGAAAAACAGTATATAATATGTGTGGGTACAGTAAATGAGTAAGAGGGAAATTACAGCTAAACACAAACACTGCAGAAATGTGAAAATAGCCTTGGTCCCAAACGGTCAGAAAATGGAAAAGTGCCCTGGTCACTAAGGGGTTAATAATGAGTATTTATACACCCGCATGCTAAACGTAATGATACTGGGTATTTATACAAAGCCGTTAGCCCACTGTGCTGTATAATTATGTGAATTTCTATACACTGTACAAATTCAGGTTACACAAATTATTCTACACTGAATAAATAACAACATATTTGCAATATACATCTTTTACCAAGGATTCTTTTAGTAAAAGCTATCACTGTTTCAGTGACATTAGTGCATGTGCTGTGCATGCCCCATACCTGCATACAAACACCTACCCAGTGTGTAATCAGTGTGTAATACACAGCCAAATCTGACAGGATACCAATCCCCCCTGGCGTTCCTTGCAGGCACATGGTTTAATGAGGGTACAAGGGGACCTGGGTATGTATGTCAAAGAAACAGCAAATCCTTTACTAGAAGTATTTTTGCAAAAATGCTTTTATTCAAAATGTATATTTTAGTTCTGATTATTAAAGGGACATGAAACCCCAAAAAATTATTTCACGCTTCAAATAGAACATGTGATTTTAAACAACTTTGCAATTTACTTCTATTATATATTTTTTTTGTTCACTTTATATCCTTTGTTTAAAAGGATACCTAGATAGTCTCAGGAACTGCTGATTAATGAATACACATATATACCTCATGTTATTGGCTTACCCAGTACACTCAACTAGCTTCCAGTAGTGCGTTGCTGCTTCTTCAACAAAGAATACCAAGAAAAGGAATCAATTAAGATAATAGATGTCAAATGTAAAGTTGTTTAAAATGGCATTCTCTAACTGAATAATGAAAGAAAAAAAATTGTGTTTAATCTCCCTTTTAAGTTTTTAAGATCTCACCATTTCTCAGTCGAATCTAGCAACAAGGGGAAACGTATTACAGGTACAAAATCACCAAATCCAGAAATATCAGCTGTATAATAACATATAAATATTACTGTCTGATTTCAGTACTGTCTGTCTGAGGGTGCTGTGTACAAACATGATATATAATACAGCTTATACATGTAACCTAAAGGTAGTTTTATAACATATAAATATTACTGTCAGATTACAGTACTGTCTGTCTGAGGGTCCTGTGTATAAACATGATATAAAACTACCATTAGGTTACATGTATAAGCTGTATTATATAACATATAAATATTACTGTCTGATTACTGTACTGTCTGTATGAGGGTGCTGTGTATAAACATGATATAAAACTACCTTTAGGTTACATGTATAAGCTGTATTATATAACATATAAATATTACCTGTCTGATTACAGTACTGTACTGTCTGTCTGAGGGTGCTATGTATAAACATGATATAAAACTACCTTTAGGTTACATGTATACGCTGTATTATATAACATATAAATATTACCTGTCTGATTACTGTACAGTCTGTCTGAGGGTGCTGTGTATAAACATGATATAAAACTACCTTTACGTTACATGTATAAGCTGTATTATATAACATATAAATATTAATGTCTGATTTAAGTACTGTCTGTCTGAGGGTGCTGGGTATAAACATGATATAAAACTACCTTTAGGTTACATGTATAAGCTGTATTATATAACATATAAATATTACCTGTCTGATTACTGTTACTGTCTGTCTGAGGGTGCTGTGTATAAACATGATATAAAACTACCTTTAGGTTACATGTATAAGCAGTATTATATAACATATAAATATTACCTGTCTGATTACAGTATTGTACTGTCTGTCTGAGGGTGTTGTGTATAAACATGATATAAAACTACCTTTAGGTTACATGTATAAGCTGTATTATATAACATATAAATATTACCTGTCTGATTACTGTACTGTCTGTCTGAGGGTGCTATGTATAAACATGATATAAAACTACCTTTAGGTTACATGTATAAGCTGTATTATATAACATATAAATATTACTGTCTGATTACAGTACGGTACTGTCTGTCTGAGGTTGCTGTGTATAAACATGATATAAAACTACCTTTAGGTTACATATAAGCTGTATTATATAACATATAAATATTACCGGTCTGATTACAGTACTGTACTGTCTATCTGAGGGTGCTGTGTATAAACATGATATAAAACTACCTTTAGGTTACATGTATAAGCTGTATTATATAATATATAAATATTACTGTCTGATTACAGTACTGTCTGTCTGAGGGTGCTGTGTATAAACATGATATAAAACTACCTTTAGGCTACATGTATAAGCTGTATTATATAACATATAAATATTACCTGTCTGATTACAGTACTGTACTGTCTGTTTGAGGGTGCTGTGTATAAACATGATATAAAACTACCTTTAGGTTACCTGTATAAGCTGTAATATAAAATATACATATTATCTGGCTGATTACAGTACTGTCTGTCTGAGGGTGCTGTGTATAAAAATAATATAAAACTACCTTCAGGTTACATGTATAAGCTGTATTATATTACATATAAATATTACCTATCTGATTACTGTACTGTCTGTCTGAGGGTGCTGTGTATAAACATGATATAAAACTACCTTTAGGTTACATGTATAAGCTGTATTATATAACATATAAAAATTAACTGTCTGATTACAGTACTGTCTGTCTGAGGGTGCTGTGTATAAACATGATATAAAACTACCTTTAGGTTACATGTATAAGCTGTATTATATAACATATAAATATTACCTGTCCGATTACAGTACTGTCTGTCTGAGGGTGCTATGTATAAACATGATATAAAACTACCTTTAGGTTACATGTATAAGCTGTATTATATAACATATACATATTACTGTCTGATTACTGTACTGTCTGTCTGAGGGTGCTGTATATAAACATGATATAAAACTAACTTTAGCTTACATGTATAAGCTGTATTATATAACATATAAATATTACCTGTCTGATTACAGTACTGTACTGTCTGTCTGATGGTGCTGTGTATAAACATGTTATAAAACTACCTTTAGGTTACATGTATAAGCTGTATTATATAACATATAAATATTACCTGTCTGATTACAGTACTGTCTGTCTGAGGGTGCTGTGTATAAACATGATATAAATCTACCTTTACGTTACATGTATAAGCTGTATTATATAACATATAAATATTACTGTCTGATTTCAGTACTGTCTGTCTGAGGGTGCTGTGTATAAACATGATATAAAACTATCTTTAGGTTACATGTATAAGCTATATTATATAACATATAAATATTACTGTCTGATTACAGTACTGTATTGTCTGTCTGAGGGTGCTATGTATAAACATGATATAAAACTACCCTTAGGTTACATTTATAAGCTGTATTATATAACATATAAATATTACCTGTCTGATTACTTTACTGTCTGTCTGAGGGTGCTGTGTATAAACATGATATAAAACTACCTTTAGGTTACATGTATAAGCTGTATTATTTAACATATAAATATTACCTGTCTGATTACTGTACTATCTGTCTGAGGGTGCTATGCATAAACATGATATAAAACTACCTTTAGTTACAGGTATAATCTGTATTATATAACATATAAATATTACCTGTCTGATTACAGTATTGTACTGTCTGTCTGAGGGTGCTGTGTATAAACCTGATATAAAACTACCTTTAGGTTACATGTATAAGCTGTATTATATAACATATAAATATTACTGTCTGATTACAGTACTGTCTGAGGGTGCTGTGTGTAATCATGATATAAAACTACCTTTAGGTTACATGTATAAGCTGTTTTATATAACATATAAATATTACCTGTCTGATTACTGTAGTCTGTCTGAGGGTACTGTGTATAAACATGATATAAAACTACCTTCAGGTTACATGTATAAGCTGTATTATATAACATATAAATATTACTGTCTGATTACAGTACTGTCTGTCTGAGGGTGCTGTGTATAAACATGATATAAAACTACCTTTAGGTTACATGTATAAGCTGTATTATATAACATATAAATATTATATGTCTGATTACAGTACTGTACTGTCTGTCTGAGGGTGCAGTATATAAACATTATATAAAACTACCTTTTAGGTTACATGTATAAGCTGTATTATATAACATATAAATATTACCTGTCTGATTACAGTACTGTCTGTCTGAGGGTGCTGTGTATAAACATGATATAAAACTACCTTTAGGTTACATGTATAAGCTGTATTATATAACATATAAATATTACCTGTCTGGTTACAGTACAGTACTGTCTGTCTGAGGGTGCAGTGTATAAACATGATATAAAACTACCTTTAGGTTACATGTATAAGCTGTATTATATAACATATAAATATTATCTGTCTCATTACATTACTGTACTGTCTGTCTGAGGGTGCAGTGTATAAACATGATATAAAACTACCTTTAGGTTACATGTATAAGCTGTATTATATAACATATAAATATTACCTGTCTGATTACAGTACTGTCTGACTGACGGTGCTGTGTATAAACATGATATAAAACTACCTTTAAGTTACATGTATAAGCTGTATTATATAACATATAAATATTACCTGTCTGGTTACAGTACAGTACTGTCTGTCTGAGCGTGCAGTGTATAAACATGATATAAAACTACCTTTTGGTTACATGTATAAGCTGTATTGTATAACATATAAATATTACTGTCGGATTACAGTACTGTCTGTCTGAGGGTGCTGTGTATAAACATGATATAAAACTACCTTTAGGTTACATGTATAAGCAGTATTATATAACATATAAATATTACCTGTCTGATTACGGTACTGTCTGTCTGAGGGTGCTGTGTATAAACATGATATAAAACTACCTTTAGGATACATGTATAAGCTGTACTATATAACATATAAATATTACCTGTCTGATTACAATACTGTCTGTCTGAGAGTGCTGTGTATAAACATGATATAAAACTACCATTAGGTTACATGTATAAGCAGTATTATATAACATATAAATATTACTGTCTGATTACAGTACTGTATTGTCTGTCTGAGGGTGCTGTGTATAAACATGATATAAAACTACCATTAGGTTACATGTATAAGCAGTATTATATAACATATACATATTACCTGTCTGATTACAGTACTGTCTGTCTGAGGGTGCTGTGTATAAACATGATATAAAACTACCATTAGGTTACATGTATAAGCAGTATTATATAACATATAAATATTACTGTCTGATTACTGTACTGTCTGTCTGAGGGTTCTGTGTATAACATGATATAAAACTACCTTTAGGTTACATGTATAAGCTGTATTATATAACATATAAATATTACTGTCTGATTACAATACTGTCTGTCTGAGCGTGCTGTGTATAAACATGATATAAAACTACCTTTAGGTTACATGTATAAGCTGTATTATATAACGTATAAATATTACCTGTCTGATTACTGTACTGTCTGTCTGAGTGTGCTGTATATAAACATGATATAAAACTACCTTTAGGTTACATGTATAAGCTGTATTATATAACATATAAATATTACCTGTCTGATTACTGTACTGTCTGTCTGAGGGTGCTATGTATAAACATGATATAAAACTACCATTAGGTTACATGTATAAGCTGTATTATATAACATATAAATATTAACTGTCTGATTACTGTACTATCTGTCTGAGGGTGCTATGTATAAACATGATTTAAAACGACCTTTAGGTTACATGTATAAACTGTATTATATAACATATAAATATTACCTGTCTGATTATTGTACTGTCTGTCTGAGGGTGCTGTGTATAAACATGATGTAAAACTACCTTTAGATTACATGTATAAGCAGTATTATATAAGATATAAATATCACTGTCTGATTACAGTAGCGTACTGTCTGTCTGAGGTTGCTGTGTATAAATATGATATAAACTACCTTTAGGTTACATGTATAAGCTGTATTATATAACATATAAATATTACCTGTCTGATTACAGTACTGTACTGTCTGAGGGTGCTATGTATAAACATGATTTAAAACGACCTTTAGGTTACATGTATAAACTGTATTATATAACATATAAATATTACCTGTCTGATTACTGTACTGTCTGTCTGAGGGTGCTGTGTATAAACATGATATAAAACTACCTTTAGGTTACATGTATAAGCAGTATTATATAAGATATAAATATCACTGTCTGATTACAGTACCGTACTGTCTGTCTGAGGTTGCTGTGTATAAATATGATATAAACTACCTTTAGGTTACATGTATAAGCTGTATTATATAACATATAAATATTACCTGTCTGATTACAGTACTGTACTGTCTGAGGGTGCTGTGTATAAACATGATTTAAAACGACCTTTAGGTTACATGTATAAGCTGTATTATATAACATATAAATATTACCTGTCTGATTACTGTACTGTCTGTCTGAGGTTGCTGTGTATAAACATGATATAAAACTACCATTAGGTTACATGTATAAGCTGTATTATATAGCATATAAATATTACCTGTCTGATTACTGTACTGTCTGAGGGTGCTGTGTATAAACATGATATAAAGCTACCTTTAGGTTACATGTATAAGCTGTATTATATAACATATAAATATTACCGGTCTGATTACTGTACTGTACTGTCTGTCTGAGGGTGCGGAGTATAAACATGATATAAAACTACCTTTAGGTTACATGTATAAGCTGTATTATATAACATATACATATTACCTGTCTGATTACAGTACTGTCTGTCTGAGGGTGCTGTGTATAAACATGATATAAAACTACCTTTAGGTTACATGTATAAGCTGTATTATATAACATATAAATATTACCGGTCTGATTACTGTACTGTACTGTCTGTCTGAGGGTGCGGAGTATAAACATGATATAAAACTACCTTTAGGTTACATTTATAAGCTGTATTATATAACATATAAATATTACCAGTCTGATTACTGTACTGTACTGTCTGTCTGAGGGTGCGGAGTATAAACATGATATAAAACTACCTTTAGGTTACATGTATAAGCTGTATTATATAACATATAAATATTACCGGTCTGATTACTGTACTGTACTTTCTGTCTGAGGGTGCGGAGTATAAACATGATATAAAACTACCTTTAGGTTACATGTACAAGCTGTATTATATAACATATAAATATTACTGTCTGATTACTGTACTGTCTTTCTGAGGGTGCTGTGTATAACATGATATAAAACTACCATTAGGTTACATGTATAAGCTGTATTATATAACATATAAATATTACTGTCTGATTACAGTACTGTCTGTCTGAGGGTGCAGTGTATAAACATGATATAAAACTACCTTTAGGTTACATGCTGTATTATATAACATATAAATATTATCTGTCTGATTACAGAACTGTACTGTCTGTCTGAGATTGCAGTGTATAAACATGATATAAATCTACCTTTAAGTTACATGTATAAGCTGTATTATATAACATATAAATATTACCTGTCTGATTACAGTACTGTCTGTCTGAGGGTACTGTGCATAAACATGATATAAAACTACCTTTAAGTTACATGTATAAGCTGTATTATATAACATATAAATATTACCTGTCTGGTTACAGTACAGTACTGTCTGTCTGAGGGTGCAGTGTATAAACATGATATAAAACTACCTTTAGGTTACATGTATAAGCTGTATTGTATAACATATAAATATTACTGTCTGATTACAGTACTGTCTTTCTGAGGGTGCTGTGTATAAACATGATATAAAACTACCTTTAGGTTACATGTATAAGCTGTATTATATAACTTATAAATATTACCTGTCTGATTACAGTACTGTCTGTCTGAGGGTGCTGTGTATAAACATGATATAAAACTACCATTAGGTTACATGTAAAAGCAGTATTATATAACATATAAATATTACCTGTCTGATTACAGTACTGCACTGTCTGTCTGAGGGTGCTGTGTATAAACATGATATAAAACTACCTTTAGGTTACATGTATAAGCTGTACTATATAACATATAAATATTACCTGTCTGATTACAGTACTGTCTGTCTGAGGGTGCTGTGTATAAACATGATATAAAACTACCATTAGGTTACATGTAAAAGCAGTATTATATAACATATAAATATTACCTGTCTGATTACAGTACTGCACTGTCTGTCTGAGGGTGCTGTGTATAAACATGATATAAAACTACCTTTAGGTTACATGTATAAGCTGTATTATATAACATATAAATATTACTGTCTGATTACAGTATTGTCTGTCTGAGGGTGCTATGTATAAACATGATATAAAACTACCATTAGGTTACATGTATAAGCTGTACTATATAACATATAAATATTACTGTCTGATTACAGTACTGTCTGTCTGAGGGTGCTGTGTGTATAAACTGATATAAAACTACCTTTAGGTTACATGTATAAGCTGTATTATATAACATATAAATATTACCTGTCTGATTACAGTACTGTCTGTCTGAGGGTGCTGTGTGTATAAACTGATAAAAAACTACCTTTAGGTTACATGTATAAGCTGTATTATATAACATATAAATATTACTGTCTGATTACAGTATTGTCTGTCTGAGGGTGCTGTGTATAAACATGATATAAAACTACCATTAGGTTACATGTATAAGCTGTATTATATAACATATAAATATTACTGTCTGATTACAGTATTGTCTGTCTGAGGGTGCTGTGTATAAACATGATATAAAATTACCTTTAGGTTACATGTATAAGCTGTATTATATAACATATACATATTACCTGTCTGATTACAGTACTGTCTGTCTGAGGGTGCTGTGTATAAACATGATATAAAACTACCTTTAGGTTACATGTATAAGCTGTATTATATAACATATAAATATTACCGGTCTGATTACTGTACTGTACTGTCTGTCTGAGGGTGCGGAGTATAAACATGATATAAAACTACCTTTAGGTTACATTTATAAGCTGTATTATATAACATATAAATATTACCAGTCTGATTACTGTACTGTACTGTCTGTCTGAGGGTGCGGAGTATAAACATGATATAAAACTACCTTTAGGTTACATGTATAAGCTGTATTATATAACATATAAATATTACCGGTCTGATTACTGTACTGTACTTTCTGTCTGAGGGTGCGGAGTATAAACATGATATAAAACTACCTTTAGGTTACATGTACAAGCTGTATTATATAACATATAAATATTACTGTCTGATTACTGTACTGTCTTTCTGAGGGTGCTGTGTATAACATGATATAAAACTACCATTAGGTTACATGTATAAGCTGTATTATATAACATATAAATATTACTGTCTGATTACAGTACTGTCTGTCTGAGGGTGCAGTGTATAAACATGATATAAAACTACCTTTAGGTTACATGCTGTATTATATAACATATAAATATTATCTGTCTGATTACAGAACTGTACTGTCTGTCTGAGATTGCAGTGTATAAACATGATATAAATCTACCTTTAAGTTACATGTATAAGCTGTATTATATAACATATAAATATTACCTGTCTGATTACAGTACTGTCTGTCTGAGGGTACTGTGCATAAACATGATATAAAACTACCTTTAAGGTTACATGTATAAGCTGTATTATATAACATATAAATATTACCTGTCTGGTTACAGTACAGTACTGTCTGTCTGAGGGTGCAGTGTATAAACATGATATAAAACTACCTTTAGGTTACATGTATAAGCTGTATTGTATAACATATAAATATTACTGTCTGATTACAGTACTGTCTTTCTGAGGGTGCTGTGTATAAACATGATATAAAACTACCTTTAGGTTACATGTATAAGCTGTATTATATAACTTATAAATATTACCTGTCTGATTACAGTACTGTCTGTCTGAGGGTGCTGTGTATAAACATGATATAAAACTACCATTAGGTTACATGTAAAAGCAGTATTATATAACATATAAATATTACCTGTCTGATTACAGTACTGCACTGTCTGTCTGAGGGTGCTGTGTATAAACATGATATAAAACTACCTTTAGGTTACATGTATAAGCTGTACTATATAACATATAAATATTACCTGTCTGATTACAGTACTGTCTGTCTGAGGGTGCTGTGTATAAACATGATATAAAACTACCATTAGGTTACATGTAAAAGCAGTATTATATAACATATAAATATTACCTGTCTGATTACAGTACTGCACTGTCTGTCTGAGGGTGCTGTGTATAAACATGATATAAAACTACCTTTAGGTTACATGTATAAGCTGTATTATATAACATATAAATATTACTGTCTGATTACAGTATTGTCTGTCTGAGGGTGCTATGTATAAACATGATATAAAACTACCATTAGGTTACATGTATAAGCTGTACTATATAACATATAAATATTACTGTCTGATTACAGTACTGTCTGTCTGAGGGTGCTGTGTATAAACTGATATAAAACTACCTTTAGGTTACATGTATAAGCTGTATTATATAACATATAAATATTACCTGTCTGATTACAGTACTGTCTGTCTGAGGGTGCTGTGTGTATAAACTGATAAAAAACTACCTTTAGGTTACATGTATAAGCTGTATTATATAACATATAAATATTACTGTCTGATTACAGTATTGTCTGTCTGAGGGTGCTATGTATAAACATGATATAAAACTACCATTAGGTTACATGTATAAGCTGTATTATATAACATATAAATATTACTGTCTGATTACAGTATTGTCTGTCTGAGGGTGCTGTGTATAAACATGATATAAAATTACCTTTAGGTTACATGTATAAGCTGTATTATATAACATATACATATTACCTGTCTGATTACAGTACTGTCTGTCTGAGGGTGCTGTGTATAAACATGATATAAAACTACCTTTAGGTTACATGTATAAGCTGTATTATATAACATATAAATATTACCGGTCTGATTACTGTACTGTACTGTCTGTCTGAGGGTGCGGAGTATAAACATGATATAAAACTACCTTTAGGCTACATGTATAAGCTGTATTATATAACATATAAATATTACCTGTCTGATTACTGTACTGTACTGTCTGTCTGAGGGTGCTGTGTATAAACATGATATAAAACTACCTTTAGGTTACATGTATAAGCTGTATTATATAACATATAAATATTACCTGTCTGATTACTGTACTGTACTGTCTGTCTGAGGGTGCTGTGTATAAACATGATATAAAACTACCTTTAGATTACATGTATAAGCTGTATTATATAACATATAAATATTATCTGTCTGATTACTGTACTGTACTGTCTGTCTGAGGGTGCTGTGTATAAACATGATATAAAACTACCATTAGGTTACATGTATAAGCAGTATTATATAACATATAAATATTACCTGTCTGATTACAGTACTGCACTGTCTGTCTGAGGGTGCTGTGTATAAACATGATATAAAACTACCTTTAGGTTACATGTATAAGCTGTATTATATAACATATAAATATTACCTGTCTGATTACTGTACTGTCTGTCTGAGGGTGCTGTGTATAAACATGATATAAAACTGCCTTTAGGTTACATGTATAAGCTGTATTATATAACATATAAATATTACTATCTGATTACAGTATTGTCTGTCTGAGGGTGCTATGTATAAACATGATATAAAACTACCATTAGGTTACATGTATAAGCTGTACTATATAACATATAAATATTACCTGTCTGATTACAGTACTGTCTGTCTGAGGGTGCTGTGTGTATAAACTGATATAAAACTACCTTTAGGTTACATGTATAAGCTGTATTATATAACATATAAATATTACTTGTCTGATTACAGTACTGTCTGTCTGAGGGTGCTGTTTATAAACATAATATAAAACTGCCTTTAGGTTACATGTATAAGCTGTATTATATAACATATAAATATTACCGGTCTGATTACTGTACTGTACTGTCTGTCTGAGGGTGCGGAGTATAAACATGATATAAAACTACCTTTAGGCTACATGTATAAGCTGTATTATATAACATATAAATATTACCGGTCTGATTACTGTACTGTACTGTCTGTCTGAGGGTGCTGTGTATAAACATGATATAAAACTACCTTTAGGTTACATGTATAAGCTGTATTATATAACATATAAATATTACCGGTCTGATTACTGTACTGTACTGTCTGTCTGAGGGTGCTGTGTATAAACATGATATAAAACTACCTTTAGATTACATGTATAAGCTGTATTATATAACATATAAATATTACCGGTCTGATTACTGTACTGTACTGTCTGTCTGAGGGTGCTGTGTATAAACATGATATAAAACTACCATTAGGTTACATGTATTAGCAGTATTATATAACATATAAATATTACCTGTCTGATTACAGTACTGCACTGTCTGTCTGAGGGTGCGGTGTATAAACATGATATAAAACTACCTTTAGGTTACATGTATAAGCTGTATTATATAACATATAAATATTACCTGTCTGATTACTGTACTGTCTGTCTGAGGGTGCTGTGTATAAACATGATATAAAACTGCCTTTAGGTTACATGTATAAGCTGTATTATATAACATATAAATATTACTATCTGATTACAGTATTGTCTGTCTGAGGGTGCTATGTATAAACATGATATAAAACTACCTTTAGGTTACATGTATAAGCTGTACTATATAACATATAAATATTACCTGTCTGATTACAGTACTGTCTGTCTGAGGGTGCTGTGTGTATAAACTGATATAAAACTACCTTTAGGTTACATGTATAAGCTGTATTATATAACATATAAATATTACTTGTCTGATTACAGTACTGTCTATCTGAGGGTGCTGTGTATAAACATAATATAAAACTGCCTTTAGGTTACATGTATAAGCTGTATTATATAACATATAAATATTACTGTCTGATTACAGTATTGTCTGTCTGAGGGTGCTATGTATAAACATGATATAAAACTACCATTAAGTTACATGTATAAGCTGTATTATATAACATATAAATATTACTGTCTGATTACAGTATTGTCTGTCTGAGGGTGCTGTGTGTATAAACTGATATAAAATTACCTTTAGGTTACATGTATAAGCTGTATTATATAACATATAAATATTACCTGTCTGATTACAGTACTGTCTGTCTGAGGGTGCTGTGTATAAACATGATATAAAACTACCATTAGGTTACATGTATAAGCTGTATTATATAACATATAAATATTACCTGTCTGATTACTGTACTGTCTGTCTGAGGGTGCTGTGTATAAACATGATATAAAACTACCTTTAGGTTACATGTATAAGCTGTATTATTTAACATATAAATATTACCTGTCTGATTACACTACTGTCTTTCTGAGGGTGCTATGTATAAACAGGATATAAAACTACCATTAGGTTACATGTATAAGCTGTATTATATAACATATAAATATTACCTGTCTGATTACAGTACTGTCTGTCTGAGGGTGCTGTGTATAAACTGTTATAAAACTACCTTTAGGTTACATGTATAAGCAGTATTATATAACATATAAATATTACCTGTCTGATTACTGTACTGTCTGTCTGAGGGTGCTGTGTATAAACTTGATATAAAACTAACTTTAGGTTACATGTATAAGCTGTATTATATAACATATAAATATTACCTGTCTGATTACTGTACTGTACTGTCTGTCTGAGGGTGCTGTGTATAAACATGATATAAAACTACCTTTAGATTACATGTATAAGCTGTATTATATAACATATAAATATTACCTGTCTGATTACTGTACTGTACTGTCTGTCTGAGGGTGCTGTGTATAAACATGATATAAAACTACCATTAGGTTACATGTATTAGCAGTATTATATAACATATAAATATTACCTGTCTGATTACAGTACTGCACTGTCTGTCTGAGGGTGCGGTGTATAAACATGATATAAAACTACCTTTAGGTTACATGTATAAGCTGTATTATATAACATATAAATATTACCTGTCTGATTACTGTACTGTCTGTCTGAGGGTGCTGTGTATAAACATGATATAAAACTGCCTTTAGGTTACATGTATAAGCTGTATTATATAACATATAAATATTACTATCTGATTACAGTATTGTCTGTCTGAGGGTGCTATGTATAAACATGATATAAAACTACCATTAGGTTACATGTATAAGCTGTACTATATAACATATAAATATTACCTGTCTGATTACAGTACTGTCTGTCTGAGGGTGCTGTGTGTATAAACTGATATACAACTACCTTTAGGTTACATGTATAAGCTGTATTATATAACATATAAATATTACCTGTCTGATTACAGTACTGTCTGTCTGAGGATGCTGTGTATAAACATAATATAAAACTGCCTTTAGGTTACATGTATAAGCTGTATTATATAACATATAAATATTACTGTCTGATTACAGTATTGTCTGTCTGAGGGTGCTATGTATAAACATGATATAAAACTACCATTAAGTTACATGTATAAGCTGTATTATATAACATATAAATATTACTGTCTGATTACAGTATTGTCTGTCTGAGGGTGCTGTGTGTATAAACTGATATAAAATTACCTTTAGGTTACATGTATAAGCTGTATTATATAACATATAAATATTACCTGTCTGATTACAGTACTGTCTGTCTGAGGGTGCTGTGTATAAACATGATATAAAACTACCATTAGGTTACATGTATAAGCTGTATTATATAACATATAAATATTACCTGTCTGATTACTGTACTGTCTGTCTGAGGGTGCGGTGTATAAACATGATATAAAACTACCTTTAGGTTACATGTATAAGCTGTATTATTTAACATATAAATATTACCTGTCTTATTACACTACTGTCTTTCTGAGGGTGCTATGTATAAACAGGATATAAAACTACCATTAGGTTACATGTATAAGCTGTATTATATAACATATAAATATTACCTGTCTGATTACAGTACTGTCTGTCTGAGGGTGCTGTGTATAAACTGTTATAAAACTACCTTTAGGTTACATGTATAAGCAGTATTATATAACATATAAATATTACCTGTCTGATTACTGTACTGTCTGTCTGAGGGTGCTGTGTATAAACTTGATATAAAACTACCTTTAGGTTACATGTATAAATAGTATTATATAACATATAAATATTACTGTCTGATTACAGTACTGTCTGAGGGTGCTGTGTATAAACATGAGATAAAAATACCTTTAGTTTACATGTATAAGCTGTATTATATAACATATAAATATTACCTGTCTGATTACAGTACTGTCTGAGGGTGCTGTGTATAAACATGAGATAAAACTACCTTTAGTTTACATGTATAAGCTGTATTATATAATATATAAATATTACCTGTCTGATTACTGTACTGTCAGTCTGAGGGTGCTGTGTATAAACATGATATAAAACTACCTTTAGGTTACATGTATAAGCTGTATTATATAACATATAAATATTACTGTCTGATTACAGTACTGTCTGTCTGAGGGTGCTGTGTATAAACATGATATAAAACTACCTTTAGGTTACATGTATAAGCTGTATTATATAACATATAAATATTACCTGTCTGATTACAGTACTGTCTGTCTGAGGGTGCTGTGTATAAACATGATATAAAACTACCTTTAGGTTACATGTATAAGCTGTATTATATAACATATAAATATTACTGTCTGATTACAGTACTGTCTGTCTGAGGGTGCTGTGTATAAACATGATATAAAACTACCTTTAGGTTACATGTATAAGCTGTATTATATAACATATAAATATTACCTGTCTGATTACTGTACTGTCTGTCTGAGGGTGCTGTGTATAAACATGATATAAAACTACCTTTAGGTTACATGTATAAGCTGTATTATATAACATATAAATATTACCTGTCTGATTACTGTACTGTCTGTCTGAGGGTGCTGTGTATAAACATGATATAAAACTACCTTTAGGTTACATGTATAAGCTGTATTATATAACATATAAATATTACCTGTCTGATTACTGTACTGTCTGTCTGAGGGTGCTGTGTATAAACATGATATAAAACTACCTTTAGGTTACATGTATAAGCTGTATTATATAACATATAAATATTACCTGTCTGATTACTGTACTGTCTGTCTGTCTGAGGGTGCTGTGTATAAACATGATATAAAACTACCTTTAGGTTACATGTATAAGCTGTATTATATAACATATAAATATTACCTGTCTGATTACTGTACTGTCTGTCTGAGGGTGCTGTGTATAAACATGATATAAAACTACCTTTAGGTTACATGTATAAGCTGTATTATATAACATATAAATATTACCTGTCTGATTACTGTACTGTCTGTCTGAGGGTGCTGTGTATAAACATGATATAAAACTACCTTTAGGTTACATGTATAAGCTGTATTATATAACATATAAATATTACTGTCTGATTACAGTACTGTCTGTCTGAGGGTGCTGTGTATAAACATGATATAAAACTACCTTTAGGTTACATGTATAAGCTGTACTATATAACATATAAATATTACCTGTCTGATTACAGTACTGTCTGTCTGAGGGTGCTGTGTATAAACATGATATAAAACTACCTTTAGGTTACATGTATAAGCTGTATTATATAACATATAAATATTACTGTCTGATTACAGTACTGTCTGTCTGAGGGTGCTGTGTATAAACATGATATAAAACTACCTTTAGGTTACATGTATAAGCTGTATTATATAACATATAAATATTACTGTCTGATTACAGTACTGTCTGTCTGAGGGTGCTGTGTATAAACATGATATAAAACTACCTTTAGGTTACATGTATAAGCTGTATTATATAACATATAAATATTACTGTCTGATTACAGTACTGTCTGTCTGAGGGTGCTGTGTGTATAAACTGATATAAAACTACCTTTAGGTTACATGTATAAGCTGTATTATATAACATATAAATATTACCTGTCTGATTACAGTACTGTCTGTCTGAGGGTGCTGTGTATAAACATGATATAAAACTACCTTTAGGTTACATGTATAAGCTGTATTATATAACATATAAATATTACCTGTCTGATTACTGTACTGTCTGTCTGAGGGTGCTGTGTATAAACATGATATAAAACTACCTTTAGGTTACATGTATAAGCTGTATTATATAACATATAAATATTACCTGTCTGATTACAGTACTGTCTGTCTGAGGGTGCTGTGTATAAACATGATATAAAACTACCTTTAGGTTACATGTATAAGCTGTATTATATAACATATAAATATTACCTGTCTGATTACAGTACTGTCTGTCTGAGGGTGCTGTGTATAAACATGATATAAAACTACCTTTAGGTTACATGTATAAGCTGTATTATATAACATATAAATATTACCTGTCTGATTACTGTACTGTCTGTCTGAGGGTGCTGTGTATAAACATGATATAAAACTACCTTTAGGTTACATGTATAAGCTGTATTATATAACATATAAATATTACCTGTCTGATTACTGTACTGTACTGTCTGTCTGAGGGTGCTGTGTATAAACATGATATAAAACTACCTTTAGGTTACATGTATAAGCTGTATTATATAACATATAAATATTACCTGTCTGATTACTGTACTGTACTGTCTGTCTGAGGGTGCTGTGTATAAACATGATATAAAACTACCTTTAGGTTACATGTATTAGCTGTATTATATAACATATAAATATTACCTGTCTGATTACAGTACTGCACTGTCTGTCTGAGGGTGCTGTGTATAAACATGATATAAAACTACCTTTAGGTTACATGTATAAGCTGTATTATATAACATATAAATATTACCTGTCTGATTACTGTACTGTCTGTCTGAGGGTGCTGTGTATAAACATGATATAAAACTACCTTTAGGTTACATGTATAAGCTGTATTATATAACATATAAATATTACTGTCTGATTACAGTATTGTCTGTCTGAGGGTGCTATGTATAAACATGATATAAAACTACCATTAGGTTACATGTATAAGCTGTACTATATAACATATAAATATTACCTGTCTGATTACAGTACTGTCTGTCTGAGGGTGCTGTGTGTATAAACATGATATAAAACTACCTTTAGGTTACATGTATAAGCTGTATTATATAACATATAAATATTACCTGTCTGATTACAGTACTGTCTGTCTGAGGGATGCTGTGTATAAACATAATATAAAACTGCCTTTAGGTTACATGTATAAGCTGTATTATATAACATATAAATATTACTGTCTGATTACAGTATTGTCTGTCTGAGGGTGCTATGTATAAACATGATATAAAACTACCATTAGGTTACATGTATAAGCTGTATTATATAACATATAAATATTACTGTCTGATTACAGTATTGTCTGTCTGAGGGTGCTGTGTGTATAAACTGATATAAAACTACCTTTAGGTTACATGTATAAGCTGTATTATATAACATATAAATATTACCTGTCTGATTACAGTACTGTCTGTCTGAGGGTGCTGTGTATAAACATGATATAAAACTACCTTTAGGTTACATGTATAAGCTGTATTATATAACATATAAATATTACCTGTCTGATTACTGTACTGTCTGTCTGAGGGTGCGGTGTATAAACATGATATAAAACTACCTTTAGGTTACATGTATAAGCTGTATTATTTAACATATAAATATTACCTGTCTGATTACAGTACTGTCTTTCTGAGGGTGCTGTGTATAAACAGGATATAAAACTACCATTAGGTTACATGTATAAGCTGTATTATATAACATATAAATATTACCTGTCTGATTACAGTACTGTCTGTCTGAGGGTGCTGTGTATAAACATGATATAAAACTACCTTTAGGTTACATGTATAAGCTGTATTATATAACATATAAATATTACCTGTCTGATTACTGTACTGTCTGTCTGAGGGTGCTGTGTATAAACTTGATATAAAACTACCTTTAGGTTACATGTATAAGCTGTATTATATAACATATAAATATTACTGTCTGATTACAGTACTGTCTGAGGGTGCTGTGTATAAACATGAGATAAAAATACCTTTAGGTTACATGTATAAGCTGTATTATATAACATATAAATATTACCTGTCTGATTACAGTACTGTCTGAGGGTGCTGTGTATAAACATGAGATAAAACTACCTTTAGGTTACATGTATAAGCTGTATTATATAATATATAAATATTACCTGTCTGATTACTGTACTGTCAGTCTGAGGGTGCTGTGTATAAACATGATATAAAACTACCTTTAGGTTACATGTATAAGCTGTATTATATTACATATAAATATTACCTGTCTGATTACTGTACTGTCTGTCTGAGGGTGCTGTGTATAAACATGATATAAAACTATCTTTAGGTTACATGTATATGCTGTATTATATAACATATAAATATTACTGTCTGATTACAGTACTGTCTGTCTGAGGGTGCTGTGTATAAACATGATATAAAACTACCATTAGGTTACATGCATAAATTGTATTGTATTATATATAAATATTACTGTCTGATTACTGTACTGTCTGTCTGAGGGTGCTGTGTATAAACATGATATAAAACTATCTTTAGGTTACATGTATAAGCTGTATTATATAACATATAAATATTACTGTCTGATTACAGTACTGTCTGTCTGAGGGTGCTGTGTATAAACATGATATAAAACTACCTTTAGGTTACATGTATAAGCTGTATTAGATAACATATAAATATTACTGTCTGACTACAGTATTGTCTGTCTGAGGGTGCTATGTATAAACTTGATATAAAACTACCATTAGGTTACATGTATAAGCTCTACTATATAACATATAAATATTACCTGTCTGATTACAGTACTGTCTGTCTGAGGGTGCTGTGTGTATAAACTGATATAAAATTACCTTTAGGTTACATGTATAAGCTGTATTATATAACATATAAATATTACCTGTCTGATTACAGTAATGTCTGTCTGAGGGTGCTGTGTATAAACATGATATAAAACTACCATTAGGTTACATGTATAAGCTGTATTATATAACATATAAATATTACCTGTCTGATTACTGTACTGTCAGTCTGATGGTGCTGTGTATAAACATGATATAAAACTACCTTTAGGTTACATGTATAAGCTGTATTATATAACATATAAATATTTCCTGTCTGATTACAGTACTGTCTGTCTGAGGGTGCTGTGTATTAACATAATATAAAACTGCCTTTAAGTTACATGTATAAGCTGTATTATATAACATATAAATATTACTGTCTGATTACAGTATTGTCTGTCTGAGGGTGCTATGTATAAACATGATATAAAACTACCATTAGGTTACATGTATAAGCTGTATTATATAACATATAAATATTACTGTCTGATTACAGTATTGTCTGTCTGAGGGTGCTGTGTGTATAAACTGATATAAAATTACCTTTAGGTTACATGTATAAGCTGTATTATATAACATATAAATATTACCTGTCTGATTACAGTAATGTCTGTCTGAGGGTGCTGTGTATAAACATGATATAAAACTACCATTAGGTTACATGTATAAGCTGTATTATATAACATATAAATATTACCTGTCTGATTACTGTACTGTCAGTCTGATGGTGCTGTGTATAAACATGATATAAAACTACCTTTAGGTTACATGTATAAGCTGTATTATATAACATATAAATATTACCTGTCTGATTACTGTACTGTCTGTCTGAGGGTGCTGTGTATAAACATGATATAAAAATACCTTTAGGTTACATGTATAAGCTGTATTATTTAACATATAAATATTACCTGTCTGATTACACTACTGTCTTTCTGAGGGTGCTATGTATAAACAGGATATAAAACTACCATTAGGTTACATGTATAAGCTGTATTATATAACATATAAATATTACCTGTCTGATTACAGTACTGTCTGTCTGAGGGTGCTGTGTATAAACTGATATAAAATTACCTTTTGGTTACATGTATAAGCTGTATTATATAACATATAAATATTACCTGTCTGATTACAGTATTGTCTGTCTGAGGGTACTGTGTATAAACATGATATAAAACTACCTTTAGGTTACATGTATAAGCAGTATTATATAACATATAAATATTACCTGTCTGATTACTGTACTGTCTGTCTGAGGGTGCTGTGTATAAACATGATATAAAACTACCTTTAGGTTACATGTATAAGCTGTATTATATAACATATAAATATTACCTGTCTGATTACTGTACTGTCTGTCTGAGAGTGCTGTGTATAAACATGATATAAAACTACCTTTAGGTTACATGTATAAGCTGTATTATATAACATATAAATATTACTGTCTGATTACAGTATTGTCTGTCTGAGCGTGCTATGTATAAACATGATATAAAATTACCTTTAGGTTACATGTATAAGCTGTATTATATAACATATACATATTACCTGTCTGATTACAGTACTGTCTGTCTGAGGGTGCTGTGTATAAACATGATATAAAACTACCTTTAGGTTACATGTATAAGCTGTATTATTTTACATATAAATATTACCTTTCTGATTACTGTACTGTCTGTCTGAGGGTGCTGTGTATAAACATGATATAAAACTATCTTTAGGTTACATGTATATGCTGTATTATATAACATATAAATATTACTGTCTGATTACAGTACTGTCTGTCTGAGGGTGCTGTGTATAAACATGATATAAAACTACCATTAGGTTACATGTATAAGCTGTATTATATTATATATAAATATTACTGTCTGATTACTGTACTGTCTGTCTGAGGGTGCTGTGTATAAACATGATATAAAACTACCTTTAGGTTACATGTATAAGCTGTATTATATAACATATAAATATTACCTGTCTGATTACTGTACTGTCTGTCTGAGGGTGCTGTGTATAAACATGATATAAAACTACCTTTAGGTTACATGTATAAGCTGTATTATATAACATATAAATATTATCTGTCTGATTACTGTACTGTCTGTCTGAGGGTGCTGTGTATAAACATGATATAAAACTACCTTTAGGTTACATGTATAAGCTGTATTATATAACATATAAATATTACCTGTCTGATTACAGTACTGTCTGTCTGAGGGTGCTGTGTATAAACATGATATAAAACTACCTTTAGGTTACATGTATAAGCTGTATTATATAACATATAAATATTACCTGTCTGATTACTGTACTGTCTGTCTGAGGGTGCTGTGTATAAACATGATATAAAACTACCTTTAGGTTACATGTATAAGCTGTATTATATAACATATAAATATTACTGTCTGATTACAGTACTGTCTGTCTGAGGGTGCTGTGTATAAACATGATATAAAACTACCTTTAGGTTACATGTATAAGCTGTATTATATAACATATAAATATTACCTGTCTGATTACAGTACTGTCTGTCTGAGGGTGCTGTGTATAAACATGATATAAAACTATCTTTAGGTTACATGTATATGCTGTATTATATAACATATAAATATTACTGTCTGATTACAGTATTGTCTGTCTGAGGGTGCTGTATATAAACATGATATAAAATTACCTTTAGGTTACATGTATAAGCTGTATTATTTTACATATAAATATTACCTGTGTATAAACTGATATAAAATTACCTTTTGGTTACATGTATAAGCTGTATTATATAACATATAAATATTACCTGTCTGATTACAGTATTGTCTGTCTGAGGGTGCTGTGTATAAACATGATATAAAACTACCTTTAGGTTACATGTATAAGCTGTATTATATAACATATAAATATTACTGTCTGATTACTGTACTGTCTGTCTGAGGGTGCTGTGTATAAACATGATATAAAACTACCTTTAGGTTAAATGTATAAGCTGTATTATATAACATATAAATATTACTGTCTGATTATTGTACTGTCTGTCTGAGGGTGCTGTGTATAAACATGATATAAAACTACCTTTAGGTTACATGTATAAGCTGTATTATATAACATATAAATATTACCTGTCTGATTACTGTACTGTCTGTCTGAGGGTGCTGTGTATAAACATGATATAAAACTACCTTTAGGTTACATGTATAAGCTGTATTATATAACATATAAATATTACCTGTCTGATTACTGTACTGTCTGTCTGAGGGTGCTGTGTATAAACATGATATAAAACTACCTTTAGGTTACATGTATAAGCTGTATTATATAACATATAAATATTACTGTCTGATTACTGTACTGTCTGTCTGAGGGTGCTGTGTATAAACATGATATAAAACTACCTTTAGGTTACATGTATAAGCTGTATTATATAACATATAAATATTACCTGTCTGATTACAGTACTGTCTGTCTGAGGGTGCTGTGTATAAACATGATATAAAACTACCTTTAGGTTACATGTATAAGCTGTATTATATAACATATAAATATTACCTGTCTGATTACAGTACTGTCTGTCTGAGGGTGCTGTGTATAAACATGATATAAAACTACCTTTAGGTTACATGTATAAGCTGTATTATATAACATATAAATATTACCTGTCTGATTACTGTACTGTACTGTCTGAGGGTGCTGTGTATAAACATGATATAAAACTACCTTTAGGTACATGTATAAGCTGTATTATATAACATATAAATATTACCTGTCTGATTACTGTACTGTCTGTCTGAGGGTGCTGTGTATAAACATGATATAAAACTACCTTTAGGTTACATGTATAAGCTGTATTATATAACATATAAATATTACCTGTCTGATTACTGTACTGTCTGAGGGTGCTGTGTATAAACATGATATAAAACTACCTTTAGGTTACATGTATAAGCTGTATTATATAACATATAAATATTACCTGTCTGATTACAGTACTGTCTGTCTGAGGGTGCTGTGTATAAACATGATATAAAACTACCTTTAGGTTACATGTATAAGCTGTATTATATAACATATAAATATTACTGTCTGATTACTGTACTGTCTGTCTGAGGGTGCTGTGTATAAACATGATATAAAACTACCTTTAGGTTACATGTATAAGCTGTATTATATAACATATAAATATTACTGTCTGATTACTGTACTGTCTGTCTGAGGGTGCTGTGTATAAACATGATATAAAACTACCTTTAGGTTACATGTATAAGCTGTATTATATAACATATAAATATTACCTGTCTGATTACTGTACTGTCTGTCTGAGGGTGCTGTGTATAAACATGATATAAAACTACCTTTAGGTTACATGTATAAGCTGTATTATATAACATATAAATATTACCTGTCTGATTACAGTACTGTCTGTCTGAGGGTGCTGTGTATAAACATGATATAAAACTACCTTTAGGTTACATGTATAAGCTGTATTATATAACATATAAATATTACTGTCTGATTACAGTACTGTCTGTCTGAGGGTGCTGTGTATAAACATGATATAAAACTACCTTTAGGTTACATGTATAAGCTGTATTATATAACATATAAATATTACTGTCTGATTACTGTACTGTCTGTCTGAGGGTGCTGTGTATAAACATGATATAAAACTACCTTTAGGTTACATGTATAAGCTGTATTATATAACATATAAATATTACCTGTCTGATTACAGTACTGTCTGTCTGAGGGTGCTGTGTATAAACATGATATAAAACTACCTTTAGGTTACATGTATAAGCTGTATTATATAACATATAAATATTACCTGTCTGATTACAGTACTGTACTGTCTGAGGGTGCTGTGTATAAACATGATATAAAACTACCTTTAGGTTACATGTATAAGCTGTATTATATAACATATAAATATTACCTGTCTGATTACTGTACTGTACTGTCTGAGGGTGCTGTGTATAAACATGATATAAAACTACCTTTAGGTTACATGTATAAGCTGTATTATATAACATATAAATATTACCTGTCTGATTACTGTACTGTCTGTCTGAGGGTGCTGTGTATAAACATGATATAAAACTACCTTTAGGTTACATGTATAAGCTGTATTATATAACATATAAATATTACCTGTCTGATTACAGTACTGTCTGTCTGAGAGTGCTATGTATAAACATGATATAAAACTACCTTTAGGTTACATGTATAAGCTGTATTATATAACATATAAATATTACTGTCTGATTACAGTACTGTCTGTCTGAGCGTGCTGTGTATAAACATGATATAAAACTACCTTTAGGTTACATGTATAAGCTGTATTATATAACATATAAATATTACCTGTCTGATTACAGTACTGTCTGTCTGAGGGTGCTGTGTATAAACATGATATAAAACTACCTTTAGGTTACATGTATAAGCTGTATTATTTAACATATAAATATTACCTGTCTGATTACTGTACTGTCTGTCTGAGGGTGCTGTGTATAAACATGATATAAAACTACCTTTAGGTTACATGTATAAGCTGTATTATATAACATATAAATATTACTGTCTGATTACAGTACTGTCTGTCTGAGGGTGCTGTGTATAAACATGATATAAAACTACCTTTAGGTTACATGTATAAGCTGTATTATATAACATATAAATATTACTGTCTGATTACTGTACTGTCTGTCTGAGGGTGCTGTGTATAAACATGATATAAAACTACCTTTAGGTTACATGTATAAGCTGTATTATATAACATATAAATATTATCTGTCTGATTACTGTACTGTCTGTCTGAGGGTGCTGTGTATAGACATGATATAAAACTACCTTTAGGTTACATGTATAAGCTGTATTATATAACATATAAATATTACCTGTCTGATTACAGTATTGTCTGTCTGAGGGTGCTGTGTATAAACATGATATAAAGCTACCTTTAGGTTACATGTATAAGCTGTATTATATAACATATAAATATTACCTGTCTGATTACTGTACTGTCTGTCTGAGGGTGCTGTGTATAAACATTATATAAAACTACATTTAGGTTACATGTATAAGCTGTATTATATAACATATAAATATTACTGTCTGATTACAGTACTGTCTGTCTGAGGGTGCTCTGTATAAACATGATATAAAACTACCTTTAGGTTACATGTATAAGCTGTATTATATAACATATAAATATTACCTGACTGATTACAGTACTGTCTGTCTGAGGGTGCTGTGTAAAAACATGATATAAAACTATCTTTAGGTTACATGTATATGCTGTATTATATAACATATAAATATTACTGTCTGATTACAGTATTGTCTGTCTGAGGGTGCTGTATATAAACATGATATAAAATTACCTTTAGGTTACATGTATAAGCTGTATTATTTTACATATAAATATTACCTGTGTATAAACTGATATAAAATTACCTTTTGGTTACATGTATAAGCTGTATTATATAACATATAAATATTACCTGTCTGATTACAGTATTGTCTGTCTGATGGTACTGTGTATAAACATGATATAAAACTACCTTTAGGTTACATGTATAAACTGTATTATATAACATATAAATATTACCTGTCTGATTACAGTACTGTCAGTCTGAGGGTGCTGTGTATAAACATGATATAAAACTACCTTTAGGTTACATGTATAAGCAGTATTATATAACATATAAATATTACCTGTCTGATTACTGTACTGTCAGTCTGAGGGTGCTGTGTATAAACATGATATAAAACTACCTTTAGGTTACATGTATAAGCTGTATTATATTACATATAAATATTACCTGTCTGATTACTGTACTGTCTGTCTGAGGGTGCTGTGTATAAACATGATATAAAACTATCTTTAGGTTACATGTATAAGCTGTATTATATAACATATAAATATTACTGTCTGATTACAGTACTGTCTGTCTGAGGGTGCTGTGTATAAACATGATATAAAACTACCTTTAGGTTACATGTATAAGCTGTATTATATAACATATAAATATTACCTGTCTGATTACTGTACTGTCTGTCTGAGGGTGCTGTGTATAAACATGATATAAAACTACCTTTAGGTTACATGTATAAGCTGTATTATATAACATATAAATATTACCTGACTGATTACAGTACTGTCTGTCTGAGGGTGCTGTGTATAAACATGATATAAAACTACCTTTAGGTTACATGTATAAGCTGTATTATATAACATATAAATATTACTGTCTGATTACTGTACTGTCTGTCTGAGGGTGCTGTGTATAAACATGATATAAAACTACCTTTAGGTTAAATGTATAAGCTGTATTATATAACATATAAATATTACTGTCTGATTACTGTACTGTCTGTCTGAGGGTGCTGTGTATAAACATGATATAAAACTAACTTTAGGTTACATGTATAAGCTGTATTATATAACATATACATATTACTGTCTGATTACTGTACTGTCTGTCTGAGGGTGCTGTGTGTAAACTGATATAAAACTACCTTTAGGTTACATGTATAAGCTGTATTACCGGTATATAACATATAAATATTACCTGTCTGATTACTGTACTGTCTGTCTGAGGGTGCTGTGTATAAACATGATATAAAACTACCATTAGGTTACATGTATAAACTGTATTATATTATATATAAATATTACTGTCTGATTACTGTACTGTCTGTCTGAGGGTGCTGTTTATAAACATAATATAAAACTACCTTTAGGTTACATGTATAAGCTGTATTATATAACATATAAATATTACCTGTCTGATTACAGTACTGTCTGTCTGAGGGTGCTGTGTATAAACATGATATAAAACTACCTTTAGGTTACATGTATAAGCTGTATAATATAACATATAAATATTACCTGTCTGATTACAGTACTGTACTGTCTGGGGGTGCTGTGTATAAACATGATATAAAACTACCTTTAGATTACATGTATTAGCTGTATTATATAACATATAAATATTACCGGTCTGATTACTGTACTGTACTGTCTGAGGGTGCTGTGTATAAACATGATATAAAACTACCTTTAGACATGTATTAGCTGTATTATATAACATATAAATATTACCTGTCTGATTACTGTACTGTCTGTCTGAGGGTGATATGTATAAACATGATATAAAACTACCAATAGGTTACATGTATAAGCTGTATTATATAACATATAAATATTACCTGTCTGATAACTGTACTGTCTGAGGGTGCTGTGTATAAACATGATATAAAACTACCTTTAGGTTACATGTATAAGCTGTATTATATAACATATACATATTACCTGTCTGCTTACAGTACTGTACTGTCTGTCTGAGGGTGCTGTGTATAAACATGATATAAAACTACCATTAGGTTACATGTATAAACTGTATTATATTATATATAAATATTACTGTCTGATTACTGTACTGTCTGTCTGAGGGTGCTGTGTATAAACATGATATAAAACTACCTTTAGATTACATGTATAAGCTGTATTATATAACATATAAATATTACTGTCTGATTACTGTACTGTCTGTCTGAGGGTGCTGTGTATAAACTGATATAAAACTACCTTTAGGTTACATGTATAAGCTGTATTACCGGTATATAACATATAAATAATACCTGTCTGATTACTGTACTGTCTGTCTGAGGGTGTTGTGTATAAACATGATATAAAACTACCTTTAGGTTACATGTATAAGCTGTATTATATAACATATAAATATTACCTGACTGATTACAGTACTGTCTGTCTGAGGATGCTGTGTATAAACATGATATAAAATTATCTTTAGGTTACATGTATATGCTGTATTATATAACATATAAATATTACTGTCTGATTACAGTACTGTCTGTCTAAGGGTGCTGTGTATAAACATGATATAAAACTACCATTAGGTTACATGTATAAACTTTATTATATTATATATAAATATTACTGTCTGATTACTTTACTGTCTGTCTGAGGGTGCTGTGTATAAACATGATATAAAACTACCTTTAGGTTACATGTATAAGCTGTATTATATAACATATAAATATTACCTGTCTGATTACAGTACTGTCTGTCTGAGGGTGCTATGTATAAACATGATATAAAACTACCTTTAGGTTACATGTATAAGCTGTATAATATAACATATAAATATTACCTGTCTGATTACAGTACTGTACTGTCTGAGGGTGCTGTGTATAAACATGATATAAAACTACCTTTAGATTACATGTATAAGCTGTATTATATAACATATAAATATTACCGGTCTGATTACTGTACTGTACTGTCTGAGGGTGCTGTGTATAAACATGATATAAAACTACCTTTAGATTACATGTATAAGCTGTATTATATAACATATAAATATTACCTGTCTGATTACTGTACTGTCTGTCTGAGGGTGCTGTGTATAAACATGATATAAAACTACCTTTAGGTTACATGTATAAGCTGTATAATATAACATATAAATATTACCTGTCTGATTACAGTACTGTCTGTCTGAGGGTGCTGTGTATAAACATGATATAAAACTATCTTTAGGTTACATGTATATGCTGTATTATATAACATATAAATATTACCTGTCTGATTACAGTACTGTCTGTCTGAGGTAGCTGTGTATAAACATGATATAAACCTACCATTAGGTTACATGTATAAACTGTATTATATTATATATAAATATTACTGTCTGATTACTGTACTGTCTGTCTGAGGGTACTGTGTATAAACATGATATAAAACTACCTTTAGGTTACATGTATAAGCTGTATTATATAACATATAAATATTACTGTCTGATTACTGTACTGTCTGTCTGAGGGTGCTATGTATAAACATGATATAAAACTACCTTTAGGTTACCTGTATAAGCTGTATTATATAACATATAAATATTACCTGTCTGATTACTGTACTGTTTGTCTGAGGGTGCTGTGTATAAACTGATATAAAACTACCTTTAGGTTACATGTATAAGCTGTATTATATAACATATAAATATTACCTGTCTGATTACTGTACTGTCTGTCTGAGGGTGCTATGTATAAACATGATATAAAACTACCAATAGGTTACATATATAAGCTGTATTATATAACATATAAATATTACCTGTCTGATAACTGTACTGTCTGAGGGTGCTGTGTATAAACATGATATAAAACTACCTTTAGGTTACATGTATAAGCTGTATTATATAACATATAAATACTACCTGTCTGCTTACAGTACTGTACTGTCTGTCTGAGGGTGCTGTGTATAAACATGATATAAACCTACCATTAGGTTACATGTATAAACTGTATTATATTATATATAAATATTGCTGTCTGATTACTGTACTGTCTGTCTGAGGGTGCTGTGTATAAACATGATATAAAACTACCTTTAGGTTACATGTATAAGCTGTATTATATAACATATAAATATTACTGTCTGATTACTGTACTGTCTGTCTGAGGGTGCTGTGTATAAACATGATATAAAACTACCTTTAGGTTACATGTATAAGCTGTATTATATAACATATAAATATTACTGTCTGATTACTGTACTGTCTGTCTGAGGGTGCTGTGTGTAAACTGATATAAAACTACCTTTAGGTTACATGTATAAGCTGTATTACCGGTATATAACATATAAATATTACCTGTCTGATTACTGTACTGTCTGTCTGAGGATGCTGTGTATAAACATGATATAAAACTACCTTTAGGTTACATGTATAAGCTGTATTATATAACATATAAATATTACCTGACTGATTACAGTACTGTCTGTCTGAGGGTGCTGTGTATAAACATGATATAAAACTATCTTTAGGTTACATGTATATGCTGTATTATATAACATATAAATATTACTGTCTGATTACAGTACTGTCTGTCTGAGGGTGCTGTGTATAAACATGATATAAAACTACCATTAGGTTACATGTATAAACTGTATTATATTATATATAAATATTACTGTCTGATTACTGTACTGTCTGTCTGAGGGTGCTGTTTATAAACATGATATAAAACTACCTTTAGGTTACATGTATAAGCTATATTATATAACATATAAATATTACCTGTCTGATTACAGTACTGTCTGTCTGAGGGTGCTGTGTATAAACATGATATAAAACTACCTTTAGGTTACATGTATAAGCTGTATTATGCCATATAAATATTACCTGTCTGATTACAGTACTGTACTGTCTGAGGGTGCTGTGTATAAACATGATATAAAACTACCTTTAGATTACATGTATAAGCTGTATTATATAACATATAAATATTACCGGTCTGATTACTGTACTGTACTGTCTGAGGGTGCTGTGTATAAACATGATATATAACTACCTTTAGATTACATGTATAAGCTGTATTATATAACATATAAATATTACCTGTCTGATTACTGTACTGTCTGTCTGAGGGTGCTATGTATAAACATGATATAAAACTACCAATAGGTTACATATATAAGCTGTATTATATAACATATAAATATTACCTGTCTGATAACTGTACTGTCTGAGGGTGCTGTGTATAAACATGATATAAAACTACCTTTAGGTTACATGTATAAGCTGTATTATATAACATATAAATATTACCTGTCTGCTTACAGTACTGTACTGTCTGTCTGAGGGTGCTGTGTATAAACATGATATAAACCTACCATTAGGTTACATGTATAAACTGTATTATATTATATATAAATATTGCTGTCTGATTACTGTACTGTCTGTCTGAGGGTGCTGTGTATAAACATGATATAAAACTACCTTTAGGTTACATGTATAAGCTGTATTATATAACATATAAATATTACTGTCTGATTACTGTACTGTCTGTCTGAGGGTGCTGTGTATAAACATGATATAAAACTACCTTTAGGTTACATGTATAAGCTGTATTATATAACATATAAATATTACTGTCTGATTACTGTACTGTCTGTCTGAGGGTGCTGTGTGTAAACTGATATAAAACTACCTTTAGGTTACATGTATAAGCTGTATTACCGGTATATAAGATATAAATATTACCTGTCTGATTACTGTACTGTCTGTCTGAGGATGCTGTGTATAAACATGATATAAAACTACCTTTAGGTTACATGTATAAGCTGTATTATATAACATATAAATATTACCTGACTGATTACAGTACTGTCTGTCTGAGGGTGCTGTGTATAAACATGATATAAAACTATCTTTAGGTTACATGTATATGCTGTATTATATAACATATAAATATTACTGTCTGATTACAGTACTGTCTGTCTGAGGGTGCTGTGTATAAACATGATATAAAACTACCATTAGGTTACATGTATAAACTGTATTATATTATATATAAATATTACTGTCTGATTACTGTACTGTCTGTCTGAGGGTGCTGTTTATAAACATGATATAAAACTACCTTTAGGTTACATGTATAAGCTATATTATATAACATATAAATATTACCTGTCTGATTACAGTACTGTCTGTCTGAGGGTGCTGTGTATAAACATGATATAAAACTACCTTTAGGTTACATGTATAAGCTGTATTATGCCATATAAATATTACCTGTCTGATTACAGTACTGTACTGTCTGAGGGTGCTGTGTATAAACATGATATAAAACTACCTTTAGATTACATGTATAAGCTGTATTATATAACATATAAATATTACCGGTCTGATTACTGTACTGTACTGTCTGAGGGTGCTGTGTATAAACATGATATATAACTACCTTTAGATTACATGTATAAGCTGTATTATATAACATATAAATATTACCTGTCTGATTACTGTACTGTCTGTCTGAGGGTGCTATGTATAAACATGATATAAAACTACCTTTAGGTTACCTGTATAAGCTGTATTATATAACATATAAATATTACCTGTCTGATTACTGTACTGTTTGTCTGAGGGTGCTGTGTATAAACTGATATAAAACTACCTTTAGGTTACATGTATAAGCTGTATTATATAACATATAAATATTACCTGTCTGATTACTGTACTGTCTGTCTGAGGGTGCTATGTATAAACATGATATAAAACTACCAATAGGTTACATGTATAAGCTGTATTATATAACATATAAATATTACCTGTCTGATAACTGTACTGTCTGAGGGTGCTGTGTATAAACATGATATAAAACTACCTTTAGGTTACATGTATAAGCTGTATTATATAACATATAAATATTACCTGTCTGCTTACAGTACTGTACTGTCTGTCTGAGGGTGCTGTGTATAAACAGGATATAAAACTACCTTTAGGTTACATGTATAAGCTGTATTATATAATATAAATATAATCTGACTGATTACAGTACTGTCTGTCTTAGGGTGCTGTGTATAAACATGATATAAAACTACCTTTAGGTTACATGTATAAGCTGTATTATATAATATAAATATTACCTGTCTGATTACAGTACTGTACTGTCTGTCTGATGGTGCTGTGTATAAACATGATATAAAACTACCTTTAGGTTACATGTATAAGCTGTATTATATAACATATAAATATTACCTGTCTGATTACTGTACTGTCTGTCTGAGGGTGCTGTGTATAAACATGATATAAAACTACCTTTAGGTTACATGTATAAGCTGTATTATATAACATATAAATATTACCTGTCTAATTACAGTACAGTACTGTCTGTCTGAGGGTGCTATGTATAAACATGATATAAAACTACCTTTAGGTTACATGTATAAGCTGTATTATATAATATAAATATAACCTGTCTGATTACAGTACTGTCTGCCTGAGGGTGCTGTGTATAAACATGATATAAAACTACCTTTTTTTTTTTTTTTTTTATTGTAGTGAGGAACAAGTTTTCACAAATGCATCTATAAAGTAATACATTGAAAAGCGTACATACTTCATGATAGAAAATATAAGCAATCGCTTATAGAACAAAAGCTGTGCAAAATACTTTTACCGAGTTCAGCAACCTTATCCAATGATACTTCTTGGAGTAGAAGTTGTAAATAAAATTAAGAGACCTTTACCTCAGAACATTTTCTCCTTTTTTGACATATAATATAAAAAAAAAGAGCAGACAACCAGACAGACAAACAACAAGACAAACAAACAAAACGAAGCAAAAAGAGAAAAAAAAAAAAAAAAATTCCCTTCCCCCCCTTCCAGTGTATTGGAGAGAATATATTCTCCCCATTTCCTGAAAAAATTAGCAATTTCATTTTCAGAAGATATCTGCGTCTCATATTGTTCATAGATTAATTTAGAGTCTAACATGTTCAGAAGGGATGTGAACATAGGGCTTCTGTTAGATTTCCAAGAGGAAAAAATGATGTTTCTAGCAGATAAGATTACAATATTAATAAATTGTATGTTTCCCTCTCTTCCATCATATTCCCTTAAAAAGATAATTTCCTCCACCTTCAAAGAGATTTTAAGCTTTAATATTTTTGAGAGCCAAAATGCGACTTTTGCCCAAAACTGTTTGACTTTGGGGCATGCCCAGATACAGTGAATCAAGTTGGCATTTGGGTAGTGACAACGTGTACATTCATACCTTTGTGTATTATTCCACTTCCCTAGCTTCTCTGGAGTGATATAAGTCCTATTAATTAATCTGAGGTGAGATTCGCGCCAGGATAACAAAGGAGTCGCTGACCAGGCCCTATCAACACTTTCTTGGATTGTCTTAAGCTCAATTTGCGGGATGTCTAATGATAATCTTTCGCAGAGCCGTTCCATGCTATATACACCTTCTTTAAGCAATAATAAGCTATACCATTGTGATATGGATGCTTTGCCAAACTGACGGCGGGACAGAGCTTTAATTAAAATTTGCCAGTTTGTATAGAAGTCTTCGAGTGCTGTACTGTTAAGAAAATGCCTAATTTGGAAATAACCAAACATATCACGGTTAGGGAGATTATATTTTTCTTTTAGAGAGGCAAATGAATGTATAACTTGTCTATCTTCATCAATACATTGTACAAAATAGACTAGGCCCCCTACCTTCCACCTCTGAAAAATTTCAGTATCAGAGCCTGCGGGGAAAAGTGGGTTATTTTGTATTGGTAAATATCTAGAACACTGAAAATTGACACCCACAGCCATGCATAATTTTTGCCAGGCTATGATAGGGTTTTTAAAAGTGTACATCTCTTTAAGTAAAGGAGGCCAATCTTTTTGCTTCATATGTATTAGAGCTTTTAAGGTATAAGGTTTAAGGAGGCCATTTTCAACATCCTGCAGCACTAGCTGACCCATATCTAATAGCCAATCTGGTACTATCTTCATCAAACAAGCCAGATTATAATTATAAATTGAGGGGAGGGCAAAGCCTGCCTTTCCCTTTGGTTGATATAGTCTTTTTAACGATAACTTATGCTTTGCTTTTCCCCATAAAAATCTCCTAAATGCAGAATTTAGCATATTTATATCTCCTTTTCGTAAGAAAAGTGGGATATTCTGCATTATATACAGAAGTTTAGGGAGTGTGATCATTTTTATAAGATTTATTTTGGCAGCTAGTGTTAATGTGAATGATGTCCATCTAGAGATATCCTCTAAAATTTTCTTGATTACACCATCGATATTAACTCGATACCACTCTTCCGGGCAGTCTGTGACATTAATACCGAGATATTTTACCATTTTAACCTCCTTAAAGGGCAAAGCCCGCAGAGAATCTCTGGTCTTGTTTAACCACATAATCTACGATTTATTATCATTTATTGCATAACCTGAGAATGAACCATATCCCTTCAATAGACTCAATAATATAGGTACATTCTCCTTAGTGTTAGAAAGGAATACAAGCAGATCGTCTGCATATAGGGAGATTTGGATGTCTGTCTCCCCAAGTCTAATCCCCTTAATGGAATTGTGTAATACTATAGCCAGGGGTTCAATGCAGAGATTAAAAAGTAGTGGGGAGAGTGGGCACCCTTGTCAGGTACCCCGCGCCGTTTGAAACCATTCTGTAGACCTGCCATTCACAATTAAGGCAGACCTTGGTTTCTGATATAGTGCTTGTATAAAGGAGAGGAAGGCACCTCTAATTCCAAACTGTTCAACTGTGGTAAATAAGTGATCCCAGACAATGGAATCAAATGCCTTTTCAGCGTCAAGAGCAATGATAGCCTTGTCCTCCCTATCAGCCTTATGTGATTTCTTCCTGATATTATAATATTCTGTTGTTAGTAATAGTTTCCTTAAATTTGAAAAGAGAGACCTGCCCTTTAAAAAGCCAGTTTGGTCTGGATGGATAAGTTTGTCCAAAATTTTTTGTAAACTAGCCGCTAAAATACTTGTTAATAATTTATAATCGGCATTGAGCAGGGATATAGGGCGATAGGAGTCTAGATTTTCTGCATCCTTGCCCTTCTTTAAAATTAACACTATTAGGGACGCACTGAAATTACTCGAGATGGAGTGTCCTTGCAAGTAATATGCATTGAACAGTTCACATAGAGGATCTGTTATTTGCTGTATAAGAATTTTATAAAATTCTGCCGGAAATGTGTCCGGACCTGAGGCCTTATTAAGCTTGCTACCTTTTATTGCCTGAGTGACTTCTTCTTTATTAATTGGTTCGCACATTAATTTGCATGCATTCTCATCCAATGTCGGGAGCCTACATGTATCCCAAAAAGCTTTTTTAATAACCTCATTAATATCCTTAGATAAAAAAATTGAAGTATAATATTCTAGAAATTTTTCGCTTATGTCCTTGGACTGTGTTAAGCGACTGCCATTAACTGATATTGCAGATATGAAATTAGAGCCCCGATTTTGTTTGACTAAATTAGCTAAATTTTTACCTATCTTTCCCCCGTACTTGTATAATCTTGCATTGACCCTGGCCAGCGTGTAAGCAGCTTTTTGTTGGAGGAATATATCTCTTTCTTTTTTTACTTTGACATAGCTCTGCCAATTAGCTGGCGAGGCTGTATGTAAATATGTGTTATATACATTTGATAACTGATTTGTTAGCTGTCCCTCCCGAAGCTGAGTTTTTTTCCATAACTTATGTAGATATGCTTTTATTTCGCCACGGAGTACCGCCTTCGCGGCCTCCCAGTATGTCTCGGGGCTTTTGACTGAATTCTTATTCAAACATTCATACTTTTTCCAGGCCTCTATTAACCAATTCTGAAATTTAAGATTTGAGTATAGATGTTTTGGAAAAGGGTATGTGGGGCTATTTTTACTAGAAGAACCAATTGATAAAGATAATGATATTGGAGCATGGTCTGATATAATAATCGTATTTATATCTGCCTCAGCAATCTCAATAAGCCTTTCATTTATTAATATATAATCTATCCGTGATAGTGATTTATACGTATTGGACTTACATGTATAAGCTTTGGACTCTGGATTCTGGTTCCGCCACACATCCTTTAAATTTAGCGTGTTTCTAAATTTTCGGAAACGAGTGATATTGCATTTCTCTTGACCAAGGCCTCTCACTTTAAGCGGCCATCTGTCTAATGGGAGTTGAGCGACTAGATTAAAATCCCCAGCAACTATCAGATTACTTTCTATATATGGTGTCAATTTAGCTTTTATTTTCTCCCAAAATTCTGGGCTTTGATTATTGGATCCATAAATATTGCATAATATGTATACTTGATCCTTTATCTCTATCTGCATAATAATGAACCGTCCCTCTACATCTATCTCTAACTGGATGATCTTATAATTTAAATTTTTATGTAGCAATATAGCCACCCCACATTTTCTGGTAGTCCCAACTGAAGCGATGACTTCACCCACCCAATCTGTTTTCAGTTTATTTACTTCCTTTTGGGTTACATACGTTTCTTGTAAAAATGCGATATTGCATTTAAGTTTTTTAAGGTTTTTTATGACCATTTTTCTTTTAATTGGGTTTGTTATGCCTCTGATATTCCAGGATACCAGCTTAATGTTTACAATCTCTGTCATTCTACTAACCTGGAAACTTTTAAATCACTTTTAACTTTATTCTCCATAATATAGTGGATGTCCCCTAGACCTAATGCGACTCACACTCTCGGAGGAGGGGGGGGGACAGGGAAAAGCATGCAAAAGAAAAAGAGAAAGGAGAAGAGGGAAAAAAAAAAAAAAGACATACACTGATACTTAAAACAACTTCGATTATATGCATCATCACTATTATAGGAATTTGATTCTTTCATCTTCTTTAAGAACCAAACACATTCTTACTCATTCTCCTCTAAAAACATGTTAACTTCTTGATATGTATTTAACATAAACCAGGTGTTGTTTTTACGGACCTTTATCCTAGCTGGATACAATAAGAATGCTTCAAAACCTTTTTTAATAATGCGTGTACATAAAGGGGCCATGGCCTTTCGTCTATTTGTTGTTTCAACCGAGTAATCCTGAAACATTAATAGTTTAGCACCTTCTAACAAGACTTCCTTCTTTTTGCGATATGCATTCAACAGATCTACTTTGTCTTGGTAATTTAGCAGTTTCACTATCACTTGTCTGGGTATCTGCTCGCCATCAGCTCTAGTTCTTTCCTGCCCTATTCTGTGCACTCTTTCGATCACTATCTGTCGTTTAGGGTCTGGCAAATCTAACAGGAGGGGTAATTTCTCTACGATAATTTTTTTTAAGACGGTATATTCTGATGTTTCTGGAACCCCTACCAATCTCAGGTTATTCCTTCTGGCTCTATCCTCTAGGTCATCTACCTTGTCCTGCAGTTTTTTTAATGAGGTTTTATGCTGACTTGTATCTTGTTCTACTATATTCATTCTATCCTCGATATCTGAAATGCGCAGTTCAGCTGCTTCTATTCTACTATTGAATCCATGTATTTCATTTGTGAGTGTGAGAACGTCTTGGCGCAGTTGGTCAAATTGTGGGGACATTGCCACGCATATGGCTTTTATCAAAGCTTGTGAGTCTGTGTCCATTTTACAACTACTACTCTCTTCCAATATACTGTCCTGCAAAACGTTGGCTTTGCTTTTTTTATCTTTTTTAGGAGCCATGACTGGCGATTTTATTTTCACTGTGTGTACAAATTTCTCCATATGTGTACCATAAAGGTGTATTTAATTTAACTACAAGAAATATAAAAACGTGATTATATCATGAACTGTGCAACATACCACAATATTCCCCTACGATCTATATGTCCTAGGTTAACCAAACTTATCAATATCCTCCGGGGCTTGACCTTAAATTTGTGCAATTCAAAAACATAAAAAATAAAAAAAAACGTGAAAAAAGCAGAAAAAAAAAAAAAGAAAAAATGTATAAATAAATTTCACTTTGTCTTATATACAATTAGTGCATGTGCCAAAAAGCCTGAGACAGTTATATGTATATTGAATGAGCAGATCTTAACATCAATCTCCACTGCAGCATGCTATACAAAAATGAACTATTTTAGCATTTCAACAAATAGCTAATCAGACCTGTATTATATTTAATATAACCACATGTATCAGCGTTCTAGTCCTTTTGAACCAGAGTCCATCAACTATAAGCAACAGTGAGGTATAGGGTCTGTGAGGGACTTCCTGATTTTCAGATGTGGTATTACTAAGTCCACAAAGACTCAATTTTTATAATATACAGCTGTGCCAAAGCTGAGCAGGCCAAAACACAGTTCCCTTAATTTTGCTTTGCCCTTCAACAAACGACCAAATTTTTTTAATGCTAGTCACCAAATGGCGAATTTTCTTCACCCTCCCAGCAGACCAATACACTTCTCTTGACTCCAATTTCCCCAAATCTGTGCAGGGTAGATTACTGTTATACACAGGGCTGCTTCACTGGGCACAGGGTGAGGGACTTAGACCTAGGGTATGTCACCTGGGAGGTAAGATTATAAGCAGAATATCCTTTTCCTTATTTCCCCCTCTTAATTTGTCACTCTTCACCCTCCCCTGTTCCACCAGACTGGTAACTGGCCCTGCTCCTCAACACCGTAATGCCTGAAATAGCAAACTGTTCCTCAGAGAGCAAGCAGAATCAGGTAGCTTCACTGGCAGCTTCTAAGAGGGACTTACTCTGTAGATTAACACTTTACTGCTTGTGCCCCATTAAACTCTCTTCACCCTCCAAGGTCTACTAGAATTAAAATACCTGTGTCTGTAAATACATAAACCAAGGGGCTATACCATAATGCTTGTTCCAATAAAATAAAAGAGGCCCCGCTTATACTCCTTATATTCCTTGTTAGTATGAAGCATATACTAATTAAACTGTCTGTGGCCAGTAGACATTATTAGGCCTATGTTAGGTTTTACCGGTCCAAGCTATGATGTTGCTTAGCTTGTGAGGCCTCCCTTCCGAATTGCTCCAGCTATTTCTCAGACTGGATACTCCTGCCAAGAGATCTTGAGGCCGCGGACAGAGGTAGGTGTGCGTGTTCGGCCAGACCCAGACTGCTTTTCTGCTTGCCTCCGAATTTCTGTGTATGCTGGCCGTGGGGAGCCAGAGGCGCAGTGTCAATCGACTGTCTGTAATTACTGCTTGAGGCTGTCACCACTCTCCTCTCCGCTTGCTGCTGGCATGCTCAGCCGTTCACTGCCGCCACAGCTCTTCCCTGCGCACCTACGTCACAGCGTGGTCAGACGCCGTAACCGGAAACCCCGATAAAACTACCTTTAGGTTACATGTATAAGCTGTATTATATAACATATAAATATTACTGTCTGATTACTGTACTGTCTGTCTGAGGGTGCTATGTATAAACATGATATAAAACTACCTTTAGGTTACATGTATAAGCTGTATTATATAACATATAAATATTACCTGTCTGATTACTGTACTGTCTGTCTGATGGTGCTGTGTATAAACATGATATAAAACTAACTTTAGGTTACATGTATAAGCTGTATTATATAACATATAAATATTACCTGTCTGATTACTGTACTGTCTGTCTGATGGTGCTGTGTATAAACATGATATAAAACTAACTTTAGGTTACATGTATAAGCTGTATTATATAACATATAAATATTACCGGTCTGATTACTGTATTGTCTGTCTGAGGGTGCTGTGTATAAACATGATATAAAACTACCTTTAGGTTACATGTATAAGCTGTATTATATAACATATAAATATTACCTGTCTGATTACTGTACTGTCTGTCTGAGGGTGCTGTGCATAAACATGATATAAAACTACCTTTAGGTTACATGTATAAGCTGTATTATATAACATAAATATTACCTGTCTGATTACTGTACTGTCTGAGGATGCTGTGTATAAACATGATATAAAACTATCTTTAGGTTACATGTATATGCTGTATTATATAACATATAAATATTACTGTCTGATTACAGTACTGTCTGTCTGAGGGTGCTGTGTATAAACATGATATAAAACTACCATTAGGTTACATGTATAAGCTGTATTATATAACATATAAATATTACCTGTCTGATTACTGTACTGTACTGTCTGAGGGTGCTGTGTATAAACATGATATAAAACTACCTTTAGGTTACATGTATAAGCTGTATTATATAACATATAAATATTACCTGTCTGATTACTGTACTGTCTGTCTGAGGGTGCTGTGTATAAACATGATATAAAACTACCTTTAGGTTACATGTATAAGCTGTATTATATAACATATAAATATTACTGTCTTATTACTGTACTGTCTGTCTGAGGGTGCTGTGTATAAACATGATATAAAACTACCTTTAGGTTACATGTATAAGCTGTATTATATAACATATACATATTACCTGTCTGATTACAGTACTGTCTGTCTGAGGGTGCTGTTTATAAGCATGATATAAAACTACCTTTAGGTTACATGTATAAGCTGTATTATATAACATATAAATATTACCTGTCTGATTACTGTACTGTCTGTCTGAGGGTGCTGTGTATAAACATGATATAAAACTACCTTTAGGTTACATGTATAAGCTGTATTATATAACATATAAATATTACTGTCTTATTACTGTACTGTCTGTCTGAGGGTGCTGTGTATAAACATGATATAAAACTACCTTTAGGTTACATGTATAAGCTGTATTATATAACATATACATATTACCTGTCTGATTACAGTACTGTCTGTCTGAGGGTGCTGTTTATAAGCATGATATAAAACTACCTTTAGGTTACATGTATAAGCTGTATTATATAACATATAAATATTACCTGTCTGATTATTGTACTGTCTGTCTGAGGGTGCTGTGTATAAACATGATATAAAACTACCTTTAGTTTACATGTATAAGGTGTATTATATAACATATAAATATTACCTGTCTGATTACTGTACTGTCTGTCTGAGGGTGCTGTGTATAAACATGATATAAAACTACCTTTAGGTTAAATGTATAAGCTGTATTATATAACATATATATATTACCTGTCTGATTACTGTACTGTCTGTCTGAGGGTGCTGTGTATAAACATGATATAAAACTAGCTTTAGGTTACATGTATAAGCTGTATTATATAACATATACATATTACCTGTCTGATTACAGTACTGTACTGTCTGAGGGTGCTATGTATAAACATGATATAAAACTACCTTTAGGTTACATGTATAAGCTGTATTATATAACATATAAATATTACCTGTCTGATTACAGTACTGTCTGTCTGAGGGTGCTGTGTATAAACATGATATAAAACTACCTTTAGGTTACATGTATAAGCTGTATTATATAACATATACATATTACCTGTCTGATTACTGTACTGTACTGTCTGAGGGTGCTATGTATAAACATGATATAAAACTACCTTTAGGTTACATGTATAAGCTGTATTATATAACATATAAATATTACCTGTCTGATTACAGTAATGTACTGTCTGTCTGAGGGTGCTGTGTATAAACATGATATAAAACTACCTTTAGGTTACATGTATAAGCTGTATTATATAACAAATAAATATTACCTGTTTGATTACTGTACTGTCTGTCTGAGGGTGCTGTGTATAAACATGATATAAAACTTCCTTTAGGTTACATGTATAAGCTGTATTATATAACATATAAATATTACTGTCTGATTACAGTACTGTCTGTCTGAGGGTGCTGTGTATAAACATGATATAGAACTACCTTTAGGTTACATGTATAAGCTGTATTATATAGCATATAAATATAACTGTCTGATTACTGTAATGTCTGAGGGTGCTGTGTATAAACATGATATAAAACTACCTTTAGGTTACATGTATAAGCTGTATTATATAACATATAAATATTACCTGTCTGATTACTGTACTGTCTGTCTGAGGGTGCTGTGTATAAACATGATATAAAACTACCTTTAGGTTACATGTATAAGCTGTATTATATAACATAAATATTACCTGTCTGATTACTGTACTGTCTGAGGATGCTGTGTATAAACATGATATAAAACTATCTTTAGGTTACATGTATAAGCTGTATTATATAACATATAAATATTACTGTCTGATTACAGTACTGTCTGTCTGAGGGTGCTGTGTATAAACATGATATAAAACTACCATTAGGTTACATGTATAAGCTGTATTATATAACATATAAATATTACCTGTCTGATTACTGTACTGTACTGTCTGAGGGTGCTGTGTATAAACATGATATAAAACTACCTTTAGGTTACATGTATAAGCTGTATTATATAACATATAAATATTACCTGTCTGATTACTGTACTGTCTGTCTGAGGGTGCTGTGTATAAACATGATATAAAACTACCTTTAGGTTACATGTATAAGCTGTATTATATAACATATAAATATTACTGTCTTATTACTGTACTGTCTGTCTGAGGGTGCTGTGTATAAACATGATATAAAACTACCTTTAGGTTACATGTATAAGCTGTATTATATAACATATACATATTACCTGTCTGATTACAGTACTGTCTGTCTGAGGGTGCTGTGTATAAACATGATATAAAACTACCTATAGGTTACATAAGCTGTATTATATAACATATAAATATTACCTGTCTGATTACTGTACAGTCTGTCTGAGGGTGCTGTGTATAAACATGATATAAACTACCTTTAGGTTACATGTATAAGCTGTATTATATAACATATAAATATTACCTGTCTGATTACTGTACTGTCAGTCTGAGGGTGCTGTGTATAAACATGATATAAAACTATCTTTAGGTTACATGTATAAGCTGTACTATATAACATATAAATATTAACTGTCTGATTACTGTACTGTCAGTCTGAGCGTGCTGTGTATAAACATGATATAAAACTACCTTTAGGTTACATGTATAAGCTGTATTATATAACATATAAATATTACTGTCGGATTACTGTACTGTCTGTCTGAGGGTGCTCTGTATAAACATGATATAAAACTACCTTTAGGTTACATGTATAAGCTGTATTATATAACATATACATATTACCTGTCTGATTACAGTACTGTCTGTCTGTCTGTCTGAGGGTGTTGTGTAAAAACATGATATAAAACTACCTTTAGGCTACATGTATAAGCTGTATTATATTACATATAAATATTACCTGTCTGATTACAGTACTGTCTGTCTGAGGGTGCTGTGTATAAACATGATATAAAACTACCTTTAGGTTACATGTATAAGCTGTATTATATAACATATAAATATTACCTGTCTGATTACAGTACTGTCTGTCTGAGGGTGCTGTGTATAAACATGATATAAAACTACCTTTAGGTTACATGTATAAGCTGTATTATATAACATATAAATATTACCTGTCTGATTACAGTACTGTACTGTCTGAGGGTGCTGTGTATAAACATGATATAAAACTACCTTTAGGTTACATGTATAAGCTGTATTATATAACATATATATATTACCTGTCTGATTACTGTACTGTCTGTCTGAGGGTGCTGTGTATAAACATGATATAAAACTACCTTTAGGTTACATGTATAAGCTGTACTATATAACATATAAATATTACCTGACTGATTACAGTACTGTCTGTCTGAGGGTGCTGTGTATAAACATGATATAAAACTAACTTTAGGTTACATGTATAAGCTGTATTATATAACATATAAATATTACCGGTCTGATTACTGTACTGTCTGTCTGAGGGTGCTGTGTATAAACATGATATAAAACTACCTTTAGGTTACATGTATAAGCTGTATTATATAACATATAAATATTACCTGTCTGATTACTGTACTGTCTGTCTGAGGGTGCTGTGTATAAACATGATATAAAACTACCTTTAGGTTACATGTATAAGCTGTATTATATAACATAAATATTACCTGTCTGATTACTGTACTGTCTGAGGATGCTGTGTATAAACATGATATAAAACTATCTTTAGGTTACATGTATATGCTGTATTATATAACATATAAATATTACTGTCTGATTACAGTACTGTCTGTCTGAGGGTGCTCTGTATAAACATGATATAAAACTACCTTTAGGTTACATGTATAAGCTGTATTATATAACATATAAATATTACCTGTCTGATTACAGTACTGTCTGTCTGAGGGTGCTGTGTATAAACATGATATAAAATTACCTTTAGGTTACATGTATAAGCTGTATTATATAACATATACATATTACCTGTCTGATTACAGTACTGTTTGTCTGAGGGTGCTGTGTATAAACATGATATAAAACTACCTTTAGGTTACATGTATAAGCTGTATTATATAACATATAAATATTACCTGTCTGATTACAGTACTGTACTGTCAGTCTGAGGGTGCTGTGTATAAACATGATATAAAACTACCTTTAGGTTACATGTATAAGCAGTATTATATAACATATAAATATTACACATCTGATTACAGTACTGTCTGTCTGTCTGTCTGAGGGTGTTGTGTAAAAACATGATATAAAACTACCTTTAGGCTACATGTATAAGCTGTATTATATTACATATAAATATTACCTGTCTGATTACAGTACTGTCTGTCTGAGGGTGCTGTGTATAAACATGATATAAAACTACCTTTAGGTTACATGTATAAGCTGTATTATATAACATATAAATATTACCTGTCTGATTACAGTACTGTCTGTCTGAGGGTGCTGTGTATAAACATGATATAAAACTACCTTTAGGTTACATGTATAAGCTGTATTATATAACATATAAATATTACCTGTCTGATTACAGTACTGTACTGTCTGAGGGTGCTGTGTATAAACATGATATAAAACTACCTTTAGGTTACATGTATAAGCTGTATTATATAACATATATATATTACCTGTCTGATTACTTTACTGTCTGTCTGAGGGTGCTGTGTATAAACATGATATAAAACTACCTTTAGGTTACATGTATAAGCTGTACTATATAACATATAAATATTACCTGACTGATTACAGTACTGTCTGTCTGAGGTTGCTGTGTATATACATGATATAAAACTACCTTTAGGTTACATGCATAAGCTGTATTATATAACATATAAATATTACTTGTCTGATTACTGTACTGTCTGTCTGAGGGTGCTGTGTATAAACATGATATAAAACTACCTTTAGGTTACATGTATAAGCTGTATTATATAACATATAAATATTACCTGTCTGATTACAGTACTGTCTGTCTGAAGGTGCTGTGTGTATAAACTGATATAAAACTACCTTTAGGTTACATGTATAAGCTGTATTATATAACATATAAATATTACTGTCTGATTACTGTACTGTCTGTCTGAGGGTGCTGTGTATAAACATGATTTAAAACTACCATTAGGTTACATGTATAAGCTGTATTATATAACATATAAATATTACCTTTCTGATTACAGTACTGTCAGTCTGAGGGTGCTGTGTATAAACATGATATAAAACTACCATTAGGTTACATGTATAAGCTGTATTATATAACATATAAATATTACCTGTCTGATTACTGTACTGTCAGTCTGAGGGTGCTGTGTATAAACATGATATAAAACTACCTTTAGGTTACATGTATAAGCTGTATTATATAACATATAAATATTACCTGTCTGATTACAGTACTGTACTGTCTGAGGGTGCTGTGTATAAACATGATATAAAACTACCTTTAGGTTACATGTATAAGCTGTATTATATAACATATATATATTACCTGTCTGATTACTGTACTGTCTGTCTGAGGGTGCTGTGTATAAACATGATATAAAACTACCTTTAGGTTACATGTATAAGCTGTACTATATAACATATAAATATTACCTGACTGATTACAGTACTGTCTGTCTGAGGGTGCTGTGTATAAACATGATATAAAACTAACTTTAGGTTACATGTATAAGCTGTATTATATAACATATAAATATTACCGGTCTGATTACTGTACTGTCTGTCTGAGGGTGCTGTGTATAAACATGATATAAAACTACCTTTAGGTTACATGTATAAGCTGTATTATATAACATATAAATATTACCTGTCTGATTACTGTACTGTCTGTCTGAGGGTGCTGTGTATAAACATGATATAAAACTACCTTTAGGTTACATGTATAAGCTGTATTATATAACATAAATATTACCTGTCTGATTACTGTACTGTCTGAGGATGCTGTGTATAAACATGATATAAAACTATCTTTAGGTTACATGTATATGCTGTATTATATAACATATAAATATTACTGTCTGATTACAGTACTGTCTGTCTGAGGGTGCTCTGTATAAACATGATATAAAACTACCTTTAGGTTACATGTATAAGCTGTATTATATAACATATAAATATTATAAAAAGAAATTCCTGAGGAGGAAAAAACTTAAGAGGATGCGCTTGGAGCACAGGTTATCAAAGTGGGACCTACCACTTTATGATTGGGTTTGTACCCGTATGCATAAAAAAAAAAAAAAAAAAAAAAAAAAAAAAAAAAAAAAAAAAATATTTTTTTATAAACAGCACAGTGTTTGGTATGTGTAAAAAATTATAATAATGACGAAAATAAATTGTGTGTAAAACAAGTGCTCAGGACAATTTGTGTATAATATTAGTGATACATTGAAATAATCAGATATCACAGATAAACAATGATATTTGTGGCGATTAGTAAAATATATAAAAAAAGTACTTATCAATGTCCCAAAAATTGCTGTGATGTAAAAAATAAGTGTCCAATCCTAATATGTGAACAGTGATGTGTTCAGGTGTTTGGCGTGCTCCTCTTGTGTCCCGCGGTGCGATGGGTCAGGGTGTCTAGAATGGAAGATAAACAAGGGGCGCCAACATAGTGTGAATCGTTCAAACAACAAATATAAAAGTGATGTGCAAAAAACTACTCACAAGGAAAGTGGCACCTTAAATGAATAAGGTGCGATAAAGCAGGCTGACATTCAAATTCCAGCAGTCAGTACGCTGGAGGTCTCACCCAGAGGACCTGTGGAATCCAGATAGGCGTCTAGAAAGTAGCACCCACGTTTTTCAGGGCCAATGGCCGAACCAGGTGAGCTGCAAGCTGATAGGTGTTCTCCTGCTGCACTCACGCCACCGAGACTTTTCTCCAAAAACGACAGTGTCAGTGTATGAAAGGTTCCGTGGTAAAAGTCCTGTTTCAAAAACAAGTGGATCGTGGAAAGAAGCAAAAATACCGGGTCGTGGTATAAAACAAACAGTATTTATTTTGCAACGCGTTTCTCAGTCTATTCCAGACCGTTTCATCAGGCATAATCATAGTTAACAATAGAGATCTATTTAAACCCACAGTGACCCGGAATTGAAACAAAAGGTCAACTCTATTAACAATGTTGCAATTGCAAAAACATTTAACTTTTGATACATTGTATAAATTGGTTTGAACAATTGTGACCACACAGATAACACTTAAATAAAAAGTATATAAAAAACCCTATTCGCAATTACCAAATATATCTGGAAAAA
>NC_069505.1:222981719-223003079 GCF_027579735.1 Bombina bombina | reverse complement strand
AGCTCTATTATATAACATATAAATATTACTGTCTGATTACTGTACTGTACTGTCTGAGAGTGCTGTGTATAAACATGATATAAAAGTTTTATATCATGTTTATACACAGCACTCTCAGACAGACAGTACAGTAATCAGACAGGTAATATGTATATGTTATATAATACAGCTTATACATGTAACCTAAAGGTAGTTTTATAAACATGATATAAAACTACCTTTAGGTTACATGTATAAGCTGTATTATATAACATATACATATTACCTGTCTGATTACTGTACTGTCTGTCTGAGGGTGCTGTGTATAAACATGATATAAAACTACCTTTAGGTTACATGTATAAGCAGTATTATATAACATATAGATATTACCTGACTGATTACTGTACTGTCTGTCTGAGGGTGCTGTGTATAAACATGATATAAAACTACCTTTAGGTTACATGTATAAGCTGTATTATATAACATATACATATTACCTGTCTGATTACTGTACTGTCTATCTGAGGGTGCTGTGTATAAACATGATATAAAACTACCTTTAGGTTACATGTATAAGCAGTATTATATAACATATAGATATTACCTGTCTGATTACTGTACTGTCTGTCTGAGGGTGCTGTGTATAAACATGATATAAAACTACCTTTAGGTTACATGTATAAGCAGTATTATATAACATATAAATATTACCTGTCTGATTACTGTACTGTCTGTCTGAGGGTGCTGTGTATAAACATGATATAAAACTGCCTTTAGGTTACATGTATAAGCTGTATCATATAACATATAAATATTACCTGTCTGATTACAGTACTGTCTATCTGAGGGTGCTGTGTATAAACATGATATAAAACTACCTTTAGGTTACATGTATAAGCTGTTTTATATAACATATAAATATTACCTGACTGATTACAGTGCTGTCTATCTGAGGGTGCTGTGTATAAACATGATATAAAACTACCTTTAGGTTACACGTATAAGCTGTATTATATAACAACATATAATATTACCTGTCTGATTACAGTACTGTCTGTCTGAGGGTGCTGTGTATAAACATGATATAAAACTACCTTTAGGTTACATGTATAAGCTGTATTATATAACATATAAATATTACCTGTCTGATTACTGTACTGTCTGTCTGAGGGTGCTGTGTATAAACATGATATAAAACTACCTTTAAGTTACATGTATAAGTTGTATTATATAACATATAAATATTACTGTCTGATTACAGTAATGTCTGTCTGAGGGTGCTGTGTATAAACATGATATAAAACTACCTTTAGGTTACATGTATAAGCTGTATTATATAACATATAAATATTACTGTCTGATTACAGTACTGTCTGTCTGAGGGTGCTGTGTATAAACATGATTTAAAACTACCTTTAGGTTACATGTATACGCTGTATTATAGAACATATAAATATTACCTGTCTGATTACTGTACTGTCTGTCTGAGGGTGCTATGTATAAACATGATATAAAACTACCTTTAGGTTATATGTATAAGCTGTATTATATAACATATAAATATTACTGTCTGATTACAGTAATGTCTGTCTGAGGGTGCTGTGTATAAACATGATATAAAACTACCTTTAGGTTACATGTATAAGCTGTATTATATAACATATAAATATTACCTGTTTGATTACAGTACTGTCTGTCTGAGGGTGCTGTGTATAAACATGATATAAAACTACCTTTAGGTTACATGTATAAGCTGTATTATATTACATATAAATATTACCTATCTGATTACTGTACTGTCTGTCTGAGGGTGCTGTGTATAAACATGATATAAAACTACCTTTAGGTTACATGTATAAGCTGTATTATTTAACATATAAATATTACCTGTCTGATTACAGTACTGTACTGTCTGTCTGAGGGTGCTGTGTATAAACATGATATAAAACTACCTTTAGGTTACATGTATAAGCTGTATTATATAACATATAAATATTACCTGTCTGATTACAGTACTGTCTGTCTGTCTGTCTGTCTGAGGGTGCTGTGTATAAACATGATATAAAACTATCTTTAGGTTACATGTATAAGCTGTATTATATAACATATAAATATTACCTGTCTGATTACACTACTGTCTGTCTGAGGGTGCTATGTATAAACATGATATAAAACTACCTTTAGGTTACATGTATAAGCTGTATTATAAAACATATAAATATTACCTGTCTGATTACAGTACTGTCTGTCTGAGGGTGCTGTGTATAAACATGATATAAAACTACCTTTAGGTTACATGTATAAGCTGTATTATATAACATATAAATATTACCTGTCTGATTACAGTACTGTCTGTCTGAGGGTGCTGTGTATAAACATGATATAAAACTACCTTTAGGTTACATGTATAAGCTGTATTATATAACATATAAATATTACCTGTCTGATTACAGTACTGTACTGTCTGAGGGTGCTGTGTATAAACATGATATAAAACTACCTTTAGGTTACATGTATAAGCTGTATTATATAACATATATATATTACCTGTCTGATTACTGTACTGTCTGTCTGAGGGTGCTGTGTATAAACATGATATAAAACTACCTTTAGGTTACATGTATAAGCTGTACTATATAACATATAAATATTACCTGACTGATTACAGTACTGTCTGTCTGAGGGTGCTGTGTATAAACATGATATAAAACTACCTTTAGGTTACATGCATAAGCTGTATTATATAACATATAAATATTACTTGTCTGATTACTGTACTGTCTGTCTGAGGGTGCTGTGTATAAACATGATATAAAACTACCTTTAGGATACATGTATAAGCTGTATTATATAACATATAAATATTACCTGTCTGATTACAGTACTGTCTGTCTGGGGGTGCTGTGTGTATAAACTGATATAAAACTACCTTTAGGTTACATGTATAAGCTGTATTATATAACATATAAATATTACTGTCTGATTACTGTACTGTCTGTCTGAGGGTGCTGTGTATAAACATGATTTAAAACTACCATTAGGTTACATGTATAAGCTGTATTATATAACATATAAATATTACCTTTCTGATTACTGTACTGTCAGTCTGAGGGTGCTGTGTATAAACATGATATAAAACTACCATTAGGTTACATGTATAAGCTGTATTATATAACATATAAATATTACCTGTCTGATTACTGTACTGTCAGTCTGAGGATGCTGTGTATAAACATGATATAAAACTACCTTTAGGTTACATGTATAAGCTGTATTATATAACATATAAATATTACCTGTCTGATTACTGTACTGTCTGTCTGAGGGTGCTATGTATAAACAGGATATAAAACTACCTTTAGGTTACATGTATAAGCTGTACTATATAACATATAAATATTACTGTCTGATTACAGTACTGTCTCTCTGAGGGTGCTGTGTATAAACATGATATAAAACTACCTTTAGGTTACATGTATAAGCTGTATTATATAATATAAATATTACCTGTCTGATTACTGTACTGTCTGTCTGAGGGTGCTGTGTATAAACATGATATAAAACTACCTTTAGGTTACAGGTATAAGCTGTATTATATTACATATAAATATTACTGTCTGATTACTGTACTGTCTGTCTGAGGGTGCTGTGTATAAATATGATATAAAACTACCTTTAGGTTACATGTATAAGCAGTATTATATAACATATAAATATTACCTGTCTGATTACACTACTGTCTGTCTGAGGGTGCTGTGTATAAACATGATATAAAACTACCATTAGGTTACATGTATAAGCTGTATTATATAACATATAAATATTACTGTCTGATTACTGTACTGTCTGTCTGAGGGTGCTGTATATAAACATGATATAAAACTACCTTTAGGTTACATGTATAAACTGTATTATATAACATATAAATATTACCTGTCTGATTACAGTACTGTGCTGTCTGACTGAGGGTGCTGTGTATAAACATGATATAAAACTACCTTTAGGTTACATGTATAAGCTGTATTATATAACATATAAATATTACTGTCTGATTACTGTACTGTACTGTCTGAGAGTGCTGTGTATAAACATGATATAAAACTACCTTTAGGTTACATGTATAAGCTGTATTATATAACATATACATATTACCTGTCTGATTACTGTACTGTCTGTCTGAGGGTGCTGTGTATAAACATGATATAAAACTACCTTTAGGTTACATGTATAAGCTGTATTATATAACATATAAATATTACCTGTCTGATTACACTACTGTCTGTCTGAGGGTGCTGTATATAAACATGATATAAAACAACCATTAGGTTTCATGTATAAGCAGTATTATATAACATATAGATATTACCTGACTGATTACTGTACTGTCTGTCTGAGGGTGCTGTGTATAAACATGATATAAAACTACCTTTAGGTTACATGTATAAGCTGTATTATATAACATATACATATTACCTGTCTGATTACTGTACTGTCTATCTGAGGGTGCTGTGTATAAACATGATATAAAACTACCTTTAGGTTACATGTATAAGCAGTATTATATAACATATAGATATTACCTGTCTGATTACTGTACTGTCTGTCTGAGGGTGCTGTGTATAAATATGATATAAAACTGCCTTTAGGTTACATGTATAAGCTGTATCATATAACATATAAATATTACCTGTCTGATTACAGTACTGTCTATCTGAGGGTGCTGTGTATAAACATGATATAAAACTACCTTTAGGTTACATGTATAAGCTGTTTTATATAACATATAAATATTACCTGACTGATTACAGTGCTGTCTATCTGAGGGTGCTGTGTATAAACATGATATAAAACTACCTTTAGGTTACACGTATAAGCTGTATTATATAACAACATATAATATTACCTGTCTGATTACAGTACTGTCTGTCTGAGGGTGCTGTGTATAAACATGATATAAAAATACCTTTAGGTTACATGTATAAGCTGTATTATATAACATATAAATATTACCTGTCTGATTACTGTACTGTCTGTCTGAGGGTGCTGTGTATAAACATGATATAAAACTACCTTTAGGTTACATGTATAAGCTGTATTATATAACATATAAATATTACTGTCTGATTACAGTACTGTCTGTCTGAGGGTGCTGTGTATAAACATGATATAAAACTACCTTTAGGTTACATGTATACGCTGTATTATAGAACATATAAATATTACCTGTCTGATTACTGTACTGTCTGTCTGAGGGTGCTATGTATAAACATGATATAAAACTACCTTTAGGTTATATGTATAAGCTGTATTATATAACATATAAATATTACTGTCTGATTACAGTAATGTTTGTCTGAGGGTGCTGTGTATAAACATGATATAAAACTACCTTTAGGTTACATGTATAAGCTGTATTATATAACATATAAATATTACCTGTTTGATTACAGTACTGTCTGTCTGAGGGTGCTGTGTATAAACATGATATAAAACTACCTTTAGGTTACATGTATAAGCTGTATTATATTACATATAAATATTACCTATCTGATTACTGTACTGTCTGTCTGAGGGTGCTGTGTATAAACATGATATAAAACTACCTTTAGGTTACATGTATAAGCTGTATTATTTAACATATAAATATTACCTGTCTGATTACGGTACTGTACTGTCTGTCTGAGGGTGCTGTGTATAAACATGATATAAAACTACCTTTAGGTTACATGTATAAGCTGTATTATATAACATATAAATATTACCTGTCTGATTACAGTACTGTCTGTCTGTCTGTCTGAGGGTGCTGTGTATAAACATGATATAAAACTATCTTTAGGTTACATGTATAAGCTGTATTATATAACATATAAATATTACCTGTCTGATTACACTACTGTCTGTCTGAGGGTGCTATGTATAAACATGATATAAAACTACCTTTAGGTTACATGTATAAGCTGTATTATATAACATATAAATATTACCTGTCTGATTACAGTACTGTCTGTCTGAGGGTGCTGTGTATAAACATGATATAAAACTACCTTTAGGTTACATGTATAAGCTGTATTATATAACATATAAATATTACCTGTCTGATTAAAGTACTGTCTGTCTGAGGGTGCTGTGTATAAACATGATATAAAACTACCTTTAGGTTACATGTATAAGCTGTATTATATAACATATAAATATTACCTGTCTGATTACAGTACTGTCTGTCTGAGGGTGCTGTGTATAAACTGATATAAAACTACCTTTAGGTTACATGTATAAGTTGTATTATACAGATGTAAATATTGTGTAAATGACATAAGATATTGTTGTTTACATTTGGTTACATTCCTTCTCCATTTTACAGATGCAAATATTGAAACATTCTAAAACCCAAACCTTTTCAGGTCCCAAGCAGTTTGAATAAAGTGTTCTGTACCTGTATTACTGGACCATTATATTAAAGGGTCAAAAAACAAACAAACATGTTTTGTCTTCCATGATTCAGATAGAACATACAATTTTAAACAACTTTACAATTTATTTATATTATCAATTTTTCTTTGTTTTCTTATCATCCTTTTTTTGAAAGTCAGGATTATGCATGTGTCTCTGCACTATATGGCAGCACTAATTCCTGTCTTGTAGTGCAACAGGCATGTACTTGCTACCTATCTAGATCTTTTCAATAAATAATAATAAGAGAACAAAGCAAATTTAATAATAGAAGTAAATTGGAAACTTTAAAAAAAAAAAAAATTGTATTCTCTTTCTGAATCATGAATTCATGTTCCTAACATATTATCTCCAAGCATAATTGTGCAACTATAATAATTTGTTTATGCAGTAACATTGCCAATGCCAAGGATGTATAGGAAAAGAAAATCCATCATTTCAGCTGTATTTAAATCATATTAAGGTTAGAAAACTCGTTCAAATAAGTTACAGAAAAATTCATTAAAAACAAAATGTATGGCTAAACCTTTTGTATCTTTATAAAAATGCAGTGGTTGTTGAAAAGAAGCTTTATTTACAAAATAAACTGTTACTCTGAGCAAAGAACCCAAGCAGTTTGTCTGGCCGGAATAAACAAGAGCTACATACTCTTTGATTTGCTCTATGACATTACTATAATACAAGGGTAATCAACATATTATTTAATCTATCTGCAAATGTTGAATCAATGCAAATAAAACTGCTTTGCAATAGTCACCATTTCGTCTGTGTTTGGCATAAAAACAACTCTGGAACACTGAAAATGTTCAATTCCCTCCAGAAAACTCTGGCATACCTAGGTAGGCTCAGGAGTGTGAATGTGTCTGAGGCATTATATAGCAGCAGTTTTTTAAGACTGCTTTATACACTGCTATAATCTAGTGTAGTGTTTTTCAACTCCAGTCCCTAAGTAACCCTATCAGGGTAGATTTTCATGATATCTTAACTAGAGCACAGGTGAAATAATCATCTGATGGGTGAGTGAGAGCAGGTTAGTAACCATGGTTACTGATCAGCTGATTATTTCACCTGTGCTCTGGCTGAGCTATCATGGAAATCTGTCCGGTTAGGGGTACTTTTGGACTGGAGTTGAGAAACACTGCACTAGATTATGACAAGGGTATATGACAAGGGTATATGACAAGGGTATATGACAAGAGTATATGACAAGTGTATATGACAAGGGTATATGGGTATATGACAAGGGTATATAACAAGGATATATGACAAGTGGAGTTGAGAAACACTAACCGCTAGATTTAGAGTTTTGCGGCCGAAGGGGTGCGTTAGCTACGCGTCTTTTTTTTCTAGCGCTGCTTCTAAACAATGCTGGTATTTAGAGTTCTCTGAAGGGCTGCGTTAGGCTCCAAAAAGGGAGCATAAAGGCATATTTACCGCCACTTCAACTCTCAATACCAGCGTTGCTTACGGTTGCGGCTTGCTTGAAAAAAGTGCTTGTGCACGATTCCCCCATAGGAAAAAATGGGGCAGTTTGGGCTGAAAAAAAACCTGACACCTGCAAAAAAGCAACGTTCAGCTCCTAACGCAGCCCCATTGTTTCCTATGGGGATACAGTTTGTAAGTCTGCACCTAACACCCTAACATGAACCCCGAGTCTAAACACCCCTAATCTTACACTTATTAACCCCTAATCTGCCTCCCCCGCTATCGCTAACACCTGCATTACACAATTAACCCCTAATCTGCCGCTCTGGACAACGCCGCAACCTACATTATACCTATGTACCCCTAATCTGCTGCCCCTAACATCTCCGACACCTATATAATATTTATTACCCCCTAATCTGCCCCCCCAATGTCGCCGCCACCTTACCCACACTCATTAACCCCTAATCTGCCGACCGGACCTCGCCGCTACTCTAATAAATGTATTAACCCCTAAAGCTAAGTCTAACCCTAACCCTAACCCCCCCTAAATTAAATATAATTTTAATCTAACTAAATAAATTAACTCTTATTAACTAAAGTATTCCTATTTAAAACGAAATACTTACCTGTAAAATAAACCCTAATATAGCTACAATATACCGAATAATTATATTGTAGCTATTTTAGGATTTATATTTATTTTACAGGCAACTTTGTATTTATTTTAACTAGGTACAATAGCTATTAAATAGTTATTTACTATCTAATAGCTACTTAGCTAAAATAATTACAAAATTACCTGTAAAATAAATCCTAACCTAAGTTACAATTAAACCTAACACTACACTATCAATAAATTAATTAAATAAATTACCTACAATTACATACAATTAAATACACTAAACTAAATTACAAAAAAAAACAAACACTAAATTACAAAAAATAAAAAAATATTACAAGAATTTTAAACTAATTACACCTACGCTAAGCCCCCTAATAAAATAAAAAAATCCCCCCAAAATAATAAAGGTCCCTATCCTATTCTAAATTAAAAAGTAACCAGCTCTTTTACCAGCCCTTAAAATTGCTTTTTGCGGGGCATGCCCCAAAGTCAATAGCTCTTTTGCCTGTAAAAAAAATACAACCCCCCCCCCCAACATTAAAACCCACCACCCACATACCCCTACTCTAACCCAAACCCCCCTTAAATAAACCTAACACTACCCCCCTGAAGATCTCCCTACCTTGAGCCGTGTTCACCCAGCTGGGCACCGATGGACCCAAAGAGGACATCCGGAGTGGCAGAAGTCTTCATCCTATCCGGGCAGAAGAGGACATCCGGACCGGCAGACATCTTCATCCAAGCGGCATCTTCTATCTTCATCCATCCGATGAGGAATGGCTCCATCTTCAAGACCTCCGGCGCGAAACATCCTCCTTCCCCGACGACGAATGACGGTTCCTTTAAGTGACGTCATCCAAGATGGCGTCCCTCGAATTCCGATTAGCTGATAGTATTCTATCAGCCAATCGGAATTAAGGTAGGAAAAATCTGATTGGCTGATTGAATCAGCCAATCAGATTCAAGTTCAATCTGATTGGCTGATCCAATCAGCCAATCAGATTGAGCTGGCATTCTATTGGCTGTTCCGATCAGCCAATAGAATGCAAGCTCAATCTGATTGGCTGATTGAATCAGCCAATCAGATTTTTCCTACCTTAATTCCGATTGGCTGATAGAATACTATCAGCCAATCGGAATTCAAGGGACGCCATCTTGGATGACGTCACTTAAAGGAACCGTCATTCATCGTCTAGTCGTCGGGCAAGGAGGATGTTCCGCGTCGGAGGTCTTGAAGATGGAGCCGCTCCTCGTCGGATGGATGAAGATAGAACACGGCTCATGGTAGGGAGATCTTCAGGGTGGTAGTGTTAGGTTTATTTAAGGGGGGATTGGGTTAGAGTAGGGGTATGTGGGTAGTGGGTTTTAATGTTGGGGGGTTGTATTTTTTTTTACAGTCAAAAGAACTGTTGACTTTGGGGCATGCCCAGCAAAAAGCACTTTTAAGGGCTGGTAAAAGAGCTGGTTACTCTTTACTTTAGAATAGGGTAGGGACAATGTTAGGGGCAGCAGATTAGGGGTTCATAGGGATAATGTAGGTGGCGGCGGTGTGCGGTCGGCAGATTAGGGGTTAAAAAAATTATTATAGTGGCAGCGATGTGGGGGGACCTCGGTTTAGGGGTACATAGGTAGTTTATGGGTGTTAGTGTACTTTATAGCACAGTAGTTAAGAGCTTTATAAACCGGCGTTAGCCCAGAAAGCTCCTAACTACTGACTTTTTTCTGCGGCTGGAGTCTTGTCGGTAGAGGGTGTACCGCTCACTTCAGCCAAGACTCTAAATACTGGCGTTAGGAAGATCCCATTGAAAAGATAGGATACGCAATTGGCGTAAGGGGATCTGCGTTAGGGTAAAGTTGCAGCTTGAAAGTGAGCGTTAGACCCTTTCCTGGCTGACTCTAAATACCAGCGGGCAGCCAAAAGCAGCGTTAGGACCCCTTAACTCTGCTTTTGACGGCTAACGCAGAACTCTAATCTAGGCGTAAGATCTCAAAAGTGTCTAATATTGTTAATGGTATTGTTGCAAAACTGCTGCCTAATAGTTCTCAAGACACATACACTGCACACTCCTGAGCATACCTAGACATGCTCCTAAAAAAGGATTCCAATAAAACAAAGTAAATTTAATATAAAGGTGTATTGGAAAGTGTTTTTTTTTTTTTTTTTTTTAAGTGTATGCTCTCTATAGGTATCATGAAAGGAAAATGTACATGATCAGGCAACATTATGCTCAATAGTTAGTAAAGGGCACAAGCTAATTTACATATGAGACTCAATCTGGATATTCAAGAACTGTATCCCTGGACTACTCTTGATTTGCACAACCTTGTAAATTATGCCTGACATCATAATAGTGTTACATGGTTATAAAAGTTTTACAGTGAAGTGATTGCTGATATATGCTATTAGATTAATGCCTCTTTCTGTGTAAAAGTAAAATAATTGGGTCCTCAATTTATTTTACTTAGAAAAACCACAGAGTGTCCTCATTGTTGTTTTCTGGAAGGTGCATCTAAGTTACAGGAAAATTCCAATATAATAATTTCTTATGATTTCATTCTGTATACACTCATGACGGACCAATTTAGATGACTTCGTTATTCTGCTGTCACGCATAAAAAGCCATGACTTTCTCACATTTATTTGGCTAATGACCCACACAACTCAGTAAAGCAAATGATAGCTATTTACACTTAATTCTTCAATTAGAAACAGGAATTTGGCCTTTGTATTTCTTGTTAGTATTACAGTATAGGTATGATGCTCTCTTATTTGTTTGCAGTTTTTACGATTGTTTCTCCCCCTGACTAGTTTTACAACACTTGTAATTCTTTTTTTATAAATTGTTGATAGGAATAAAACAAATATAATTTAGTGATATTTCATATAAGCATCCAATATTTTTTACACAGGCATACAAATGTTATAAAATATCTGCTGCTATATTGTGCTCCAGACACGAGCATGCCACCTACCTAGGTATTCTCTTCAACAAAGAATATCATGAAGCAAAATTTAATTTGGAAACTAGTATAAAAATGATATCCTCTATTTGAATCATGAATGAAATATATGGGTTTCCTGTTCCTTAATATGCACATGGCATTGCACAAAGATGGCAGGAAAAGGGGAATACAGTCATTTGAGATAGCTATGATATTGAAAACATAGCTTTCTGCAGGTATAACAAATCAAAACAAGAAACTCAAAATAATTGTCCCATGCACCTGATAATGCAAAAAGCAAATATGTTAAAATATTATTTTTTTCATGACAAGGTTATGTTACAGCTACCTAGTGGGGTATTTGCCTTGTATACCTAAGTATTACCTGTGTATTTGTAATCACCTCCATGAAAGAAAACAAAAGCACGTTTTATTCAAGAGAAGAACTTATTATACAGCTGTAGTACATTTTACAATACACCCTGTTACATGCAACACATACAAACTTTAATGAACCTGATACTTGGTAAAAAGCATGCTTCACTTGCAATTCTTTATGCAAATGAAACACACATTTTTTATGACTTGAATACTACTAGTTCTGTTTGAACCTGTCTGTCAAACTATCTCAAATAAGTTGTAAGCACCAGATGGTTTAGATTGGGTAATCAATTTTTAAAACGTATTCCAAACAGTTCAGGAATAAAACAAGAACTAATTTATCAGATTCTTCGCAAATACACGGCGTGTCAAAACCACATATACCACACATGGAGAAAACAGATGATCAAATAATTTTAGAAGAATCATTTGTATCGGATCGATCACAGTATGTCTCCATTTCTGACAGCGACTCCCACCCTCTCCTAGTCATATGTGGTGTTCCCCAAGGTTCCATTCTCGGCCCCCTACTATTCACATTATTCATAAATGATCTGCCAAATGTCTGCAAATCCTCAACTGTACACATGTACGCAGAAGTCACGGTAATCTATGCAAACAAATCCGATCTACCGCAGCTTGAGGCAGTGCTCCAAGACCAGTTCACAGAGGTAGAAAAGTGGGTCTCAAAAAACAAACTCTTCCTAAACACTGACAAAACTGTCACAATGATCTTTGAAACGGGACCTAAATTACACAAACTACAAAATTCCCATCTATGCATCAAAACAAAATCAAATTGCACACTGACCGCAGTCAACTCTTTCAAGTACTTGGTTATGTTGTTAGACCCCAATCTATCTTTTGGCCTCCACATAGAAAAACTTGCATCTAAACTCTATCCATAACTAGGTGCCCTGTACAGAAACAAATCCTGTCTAAGCCCTACAGTAAAGGAAAAGATTGTACAGCAAATGCTGATGCCTATCATGGATCATGGATTATGGGGATGTAGTATATGCACCTGCACCGCAAACTCACCTTAATAAACTTAATAATTTGTATAACTCGTTCTGCCACTTTGTGCTACAATGTAACTACAGGACCCACCATTGTGACATGCTAAAAGAACTAAACTGGCTGTTGCTGGAATCCAGACACACCCTCCATCTTTCCAGCCTTGTGTTTAAGAGCTTTTCTGGGAAGCTCCCACCCTACCTGAGCAGAATACTCTCTTTAACAGTTCCCACCTCCCATAACCTCTGATCCAGTACCAGCACACTATTTAGTTTGCCTCAACACAAAAAAAAAGCAGCTCGATCCTCCTTTTCCTACAGAGCACCACAATTATGGAACTACCTCCCGCTCACTTTAAAACCTTCCCCAGGGCCAGATTGGCCTACCAGGATACCAGGAGATTTCCCGGTAGGCTGCAGCAGCTACAATTTAAAGGGGTGATTAATGGATGTAATTGGGTTGTAGGGTTGCTATATAACATCAAATTTATCATTTTTATTTAATGCAAACTAATATAATATAATTCTGAAAAAAATATTGGGGAAGGAGTGTCCTAGTAATCCCCTTTGAGAAAAATGGGGAATGTGCATTCTACCAACTCAACGGTAAATAGGGACTGCTTTTCATATTTTTCCAGGGCTGATTCCCAGTCCTGCCTTGACCTTCCCCATGCCTAAAATCCTTTAAGAGATCCCTCTCTGCATATCTCAAAACAGAATGCACCTGTCATGGTTGATTATATATTTCCTACCTGTTCTATGTTAAATTTTGCATATAGTATGTATGAATATTGTTTTTGTATTATTGTACCCTATTGTATCAATGCAATGTTTTGTGGACCCAGGACATACTTGAAAAGAGAGAAATCTCAATGTATCCTTCCTGGTAAAATATTTTATAAATAAATAAATTTGTCACCCAAAACAAATTATTTTAAATCATCTGATATTCATTAAAGGGTTTTTTTAAAATTAGCTTTTATAACAAAAATATATTAATCCACTATTTATTATAGGAAACATCTACACAGCAGCATGATGGGGTCAGGACTTACCAAGAGCAAAAACGAAGCTTACATACATATAGTTTGACATCAGAATAAATCAACTGACAGGGACATTGCTTGCATTACCCTCACCCAAACAGTGTAATTTTAAACTGTTTGAAGAAGTGGCGTATTTAGGTTTTGTGCTGCTCTAGGCACTCAAAATTCAGCTGACCCCCTCAAGGTTTTAAGCCTTTTTTTGTGCATGATATTTTTTTGGTGAGGATGTAATGTGACTTAATTTTTCTTGAAATTTCCAAAGTAAATGATCATATTTAAGTGTGTGTGTATATGTGTTTGTAAGTGTATATGGTGAGTGTGTGTATGTGAAGTGTAGTGCAGTATGCATGTGTAGTGCTGTGAGTCTGTAGTGCAGTGTGCATGTAGTGAGTGTCTGTGTACTGAGACTCAAAAACTGCTGCACCCCCCAAATCTGCCTCCCTAGGCAAGTGCCTTGTTTGCCTAGGCCAAAATACACCCCTGGTTTAAAGCCTTTCTTGCCTTCAGAGTAACAGTTTTACCACACAAATGAGCTAATTAAACTTTTCTTGAATGTATTTCTTGGTTAAGGGATGTTTCGTTTATCGTTTTTGGGCAAAATATGGAAAAATTGATGTTTTTTACATTCTTCCAAAAATCAATGTATCTCTACAATTCAATACCTATATTGCAATATGGTACACACACTACTGTTCAACAAATGTTTGCATTTTTCAAATTTAACATTTTGGGTCCTGTTGAAAAAATATTTTTTGCATATTTTTAGTTGCATTTCTTGTCCATTTGTAGGTTGTTTGTTTAAGAGTTAAAGTTCTTGCACAACTCAGTTCATGCAAATATATTTTAAATGACACTTTTAAATTATGAAACACGCACAAAATGTATGCAATCTAGTCATTTACAATTGCAAATAAATTTCTTGAGGTTCAAAAATTATTATTTACACATAAGGAATTCATATTAATGGTTATGCAAAAAAAATCTGCATTCAAACACTGGGAATCGGCATCTTTATTACTATTTAATTATTTATCTCTCCTGTTTTAGTTTGGCTTTGACATCATATTTGTTTGTTTCTAGGAAAGCATTTTATTTGGTTTTTGTATATTTAACTGGAATTTGTATTTATATTGTGTTTTAATTCAAAAGTTTATTTTACTATATCACTCTGGAAATCTTCATAGTAAAAGGGACAGTCTAGTTAAAATGAAAAACTTTCCTGATTCAGAAAGTGCATGCAATTTTAAACATTCTAATTTAATTTAATATAAACTTTCTAATTTAAATGTATCACCGAATGTGCTTTGTTCCCTTGGTATTCTTTGTTGAAAGCTAAACATAGGTAGGCTTATATGCTAATTTCTAAGCCCTTAAATGCAACCTCTTCTCTCAGTGCATTTTGAAAGTTTTTCACAGCTAGACGGTGCTAGTTCATGTGTGTCATATATATAACATTGTGCTCACTCCCGTGGAGTTATTTATGAGTCAGCACTTACTGGCTAAAATGCAAGACTGTCAAAAGAACTGAAATATAAGAGCCGTCTGCAGAGGCTGAGATACAAGGTAATCACAGATGTAAAAAGTGTATTAATATAGCTGTGGTTTCTATGAAAACTGTGGAATTGGTAATAAAGCGATTATCTTTTTTTTTTAAACAATAATAATTCTGGAGTAGACTGTCCCTTTAATTGTAATCACTTAAAAAAAAACAACATTAGAATAGAGGCCATAGCTTCTAGTCTATTATATGAAATGAAGTGATAATGGAGATAAGTGAAGAAGTGCACGAGATACACGTGTGCAATACATTTTCATATTTACCTTTATGTAGTTTTCATGGAGAGATAGAAGCTTTTTTAATGGTTTTCACACATAGCCCTTAAGTATCTGTTTTTCTACAATACGCACCCACAAGTGTGAATTAGAGGCTGCACTGGTTCTTTGCAATTTCTTTTTTTAAGAAGCGTAAAAATACATCTTGACCCATATGGTCATGGTTCATAGAAAAATATGCATGCAGATTTCATCTTGTGGGTAAACAGTGATATCATTTACTAATCATTTCTCACTTCGCCTACTACAACAACCTTCTTGCTTTTCTTCCAATATTTCATGCCCTGTGGATCCATTAAAGTTGCCCATCTGACTCATCTGCCTGACTCACCCGGCACCTTAAGCACCGCTCTGCTAATATGATGTTGTTCTCTGTATCCTCTGAAATAAAGAATCTTAACACCATTCTTCTCATGTACATTTCAGCTCATAACCAAGATCTCTACCTTGCTAATCATCTTCTTATGGGTACACGGTGGGGATTCTAGATGCGGCTGTAAGACATAATATCTCACCTAATCTCTGACTTCAGGTTAAATAATGACCACATCAGTATCACTTCACTCAAGTAAAGATTAACTTTTATTGAAGACGTTAAAACATATGGGGGTATATTTATGTAAGTGCAAGCGGACATGATATGTTGATAGAGAAAAAGGGGTATCAATGGCACTACCGTGTGATGTAATTCACTATGACTGTACCCTCATGGTATTAAATAGCTTGTATGCTAAGTTACAACTGGGGTCGGTGGTGCTGTGTATTAAATAAATGATTAGACACAAAAGAAAAATGGGAAGAGTCCCATTCTAGAATACACTTGTAGCACTCATTGTAGGCATAGGATTCAAATAATATTCAAACTTAGAAATGATCAACAAAAGGAATCTCAAGGTCTCAGGCCTAAATAAAACATAACTTTTAATTAGAACACATAAAAATAGGAGTTTAAAATTGAGGGATGTGCAACTTAAAAACAATTGCTCACACTAGGGTGATATAGTACCTATATGTCACAAATTATGGTTCAAAAGTTTAAATGAAAATATGTTATATGTGAACCTATATGGATCTCTAGGTATATTGGATCCAAGTCACATAATAAGTTGTACTAAATAGAGAGTAATAACACTTATGAACCTCGTGGATTGTGAGGGTCTGTTGACTATTTGTACAGGTAACTAATATCAATAAGATTAGTTCATACAGAAAGATATTTATAGATCAGTATATATGTTGGACATACTAAGGTATCCACAAAGCTAATAGTGATTAGAATGTTGGCTGTGTACTTGGGTATCACATTGTAGTGTGTTGGTGCATACTTAGATATGCCAGCGTAGCTTGGTCAAAGGGTGGCTTATAAATACTGATAGCTAGGATTGTGAGTTACTACCATTACACTCTTATCAACGTGGGAACACGATTGTACTTGGATATTCTATGTCAGTGTGGTTGGTGTAAACTGTGATATTCCAGCAGAGCCTAAAACCTTGAGGATAGCTGGATTGGTGGATTTATTTCACTTAACCGTTCACATACTAAGAACAAGATTCCACTTGGATGTCACATTGCAATGTGATTGATCCACAATCTAATATTGCAGTGTTCTCCTAAATCCTGGTTATTTTAAAGGTCAGGTAGCTGGGTATATTAAGAATTTTTGAAAATGGCTGGATAATGTCCCAGTTACCAGGTATTTCTATGTAATTACTTGAGCACCTGTTAGTTCATATTGGTCTGGCACATTCGTATAGTTCTATACCAAAGGTGTTACCACGACTTGTGAATGCTATGCAGGGTTAATACATTCCTGAATTGTTAGGTGATTATGGTAAAGATAGATTCTTCAGGACCTGCATAAGCATGAGTATAACTCCTAAAGATATAGTATTGGTGCGTGAAATAGATTGTCTTTCACTGTGCAGTTCTAGTCAAATACAAACAAAATCATATACAGATCTCTACAACACTGTCGCTATGTATAAACCTGGTCAGTTCGTTTTGTTTTAATATATCTTATGTATTTACGATTGACTGCAAATTTAAAGCAGCAATATCACTACAGCGTTGAGAGTTCTCTTGAATTCTTTGTTTGACTGCAAAGTTAAGACAGCTGCATTCGTAATCAAATGTTAGCTGCACGTACACCAGGGGTTAACACTTAATCTAGCTGGTTAACCACCAGACCAAGATTAATGTGAGTCAGCGTATTCACAGGTTCTGATATTAACCCATCAATTATCTTCAAGGTGTATGGTTATTTTTAAACTTAAGGATCGTTAAATCCCAGTATACCAGTTTGTGTCAAATGATAGGCATAGGTAGTAAGCTCCCCATGTAACGTTAACTTTGTGACCGCAAGTACAGTCAAGCTCTTGTTATCACATAGATACCCAAAAGTAATCCTCAACTGATCATGGACACCATCTGAGGTATCCGATATTAATGAACTAAAGCTAAATAATCCTAGATAGAGCAAGCCCTAACATACACAGGAGCTCCCTGACTCCTCACCAGTACCCTAACATGTTTCGCCGTTCTCACGGCTTTCTCAAAGGGGGGTGTGTCATCCCTCAATTTTAAACTCCTATTTTTATGTGTTCCAATTAAAAGTTATGTTTTATTTAGGCCTGAGACCTTGAGATTCCTTTTGTTGATCATTTCTAAGTTTGAATATTATTTGAATCCTATGCCTACAATGAGTGCTACAAGTGTATTCTAGAATGGGACTGGACATGATATGTTGTAGCGTATCATGTCCGCTGCACATCGCTGTCGGCGAGCCTGAAGCTCCATACGAAGCTTAATAAATTGACCCCATGGTATCAAGATATCACGGCATATGCAAGCAGCCTACCTGGAGTGTTTTTCACCCCTCTAGAGCTTTATCAAAGATAATTATCTATGAGATAGCCTACCTAGCAAAAAATCCAAGAGAATTAAAGGGACAGTCTACACCAGAATTGTTATTGTTTAAAAAGATAGATAATCCCTTTTTTACCCATTCCCCAGTTTTGCATAACCAACACAGTTATATTTATATACTTTTTACCTCTGTGATTATCTTGTATCTGAGCCTCTGCAAACTGCCCCTTTTTTCAGTTATTTTGACAGACTTGCAGTTTAGCCAATCAGTGATAGCTCCCAGGTAACTTCACATGCATGAGCACAGTGTTATCTATATGAAATTCATGAACTAACACCCTCTAGTGGTGAAAAACCTGTTAAAATGCATTCTTAAGAGGCGGCCTTCAAGGTCTAAGAAATTAGCATATGAACCTCCTAGGTTAAGCTTTCGACTAAGAATACCAAGAAAACAAAGCAAAATTGGAGATAAAAGTAAATTGGAAAATTGTTTAAAATGACATGCTCTATCTGAATCAAGAAAGTTTATTTTGGACTAGACTGTCCCTTTAAGTAAAATTTCAGGTTCTATCCGACCCATGAATGTTAAAAAAAAAAACTAAAAAAAAAAACTGTCAAGACAATAAAACTTTTTAACTGCATTGTTATGTTTGCTGCATTTGTTTTTGAATTGCCAGACTCCCCCACTACTTGACTAATTTCAAGGAGCCAATCAGGACTTTTTACTGGAGTACATAAGGCTTGTGACTGTCATTTTTGACACTTTGCACTATCCTTTTAAAACACACTTATCTCATATTTGGGCCAGGTAGTGACAGATGTAAATGAGCAATTACATTGAGTAAATAAGCAATGTGTACAATCTAGCAGCTTTAAGCTTGTAAATTCTAAGGTGTACATCTCTTCTTAAATAAATGGAAAACCCACAATTTTCAGAGTTAAAAAAGGGGCAAAATAAGTTATATAAGTATATTGCCATTTTTTTTTTTGCTTAAACATTTCATGCTACAATCCTACATGATAATACTCCTTTTTTAGATTTAGGGCCCCATTTGTGAGCTGAGGAAAAAGCATTGGCTCCAAAACATTGCAGGGTTGCACGAGCAGGACTGGAAAGCTAGTTAAGTAGCTGCAGTCTTAAGAGGTGGTGGAGTTAAATCAACCTGGTCGGGATCGATCAGGGTGATTGACAAGCCTTGCTCTTGTGCAATTGGTTGATGGGGGGGGGGGAGGCAGCTACACAAGCAATTGTTTGATCAATGATAACTGACTATCCTTGATGCCAGGTAGATAAGGTTAGGGGCACAAACAGCCATCTTAAAGGGACATAAAACCCCAAACCTTTATTTTCTGATTCAGATAGAACATACAATTCTAAACAACTTTGCAAGTTACAAATTGTCTTTATTTTCTTGTTTTCCTTTGTTGAAAAGCAGGAAGGTAAGTTCGAGAGTGTGCACTTGTCTGTAGCATTATATGGCAGCAGTTTAGCAAGAGCACTAGATTGCAGCACGATTTCCTATCATGTAGTGCCCCAGATAAGAGCAAGCTACCTATCTAGATATATCTTTAACAGCGAATAAAATGAGAACAAAGTAAAATTTGATAATATTAGTCAATTGAAAAAAATAATTAAATTGTATTTTCTATCTGGATCATGAAAGAACAATTTTGTGTTTCATGTCCCTTTAAGCACATTGCACTCATAGACAAACTTCATAGCAAATGCCAAAATAATTTCTAAAAACGAAGGTCTATACCTAAAAATGAATAAACTAATAATCAGACAAATTAAAACTTAGAAATACTACTGGATAGATTGGATCATTCAGACTGTTTATTCTCTGAAAATGTTTAGACATAATTGACTTGACTATATATAAGGTACAATGGTATTGTAGCTATTAGCCAGGATACCAATGTGTTTGGATTTGATTTCATCTGTGGTGTATAAATGTAAAATATATATTGATGAAGTCATAAATATAAAACTGTATGTTTCATTCCTTCATTTTCTCAAAAGTTGAAAGGCTGAATGCTTAAAAATATTTCAAAGTGTATTTTCTGCAGTTTATTAAAAATCTATTTGACATTGCTGAGGGTAAGTTTAGATTCTAAATGTAAAAAAATGTAATCCGTTTATTCAAGCGATATGGTTTTAATGACGGCTTAGCGGAAGACTTTAGAGATAGTAATAAACAAAAAAACTAAATAGTAAAGAAAAAAGAATTTATTACACAAAACTGGGCTAATTATGAAGCTGCATTAGAGCTAAAAATAGGTAAAAAAAACCCCATAAAAAAACATATTTGCTTATCCAAAGATAAAGGTCAGGCTAAGTAACCCACAAACGCACAAAAAAATGTGAAACAAATACATTATTTTATTCAGCAGCATAAAATAATGTTGTGTAATACCTGTGCAATGCCATTAACACAAGAGTAATAGATGCCCTATATGGGATCTGACTATAGAGACCCAACCATCTTACATTTTAAGGGGTCGAATTATCAAGCTCCGAATGTAACTTGATGCCCCTTGTTTCCGGCGAGCCTGAAAGACCGCTGCTCCATAACTTGTCTGCCTGCTCTGAGGCGGCGGACAGAAAACAACCCGATCAAATACGATCGAGTTGATTGACACCACCTGCTAGCGGCCGATTGGCGGCGAATCTGCAGGAGGCGGTATTGCACAAGCAGTTCTGGTGAACTGCTTGTACAATGATAAATGCCGGAAGCGTATGCACATATTTCTTGCTGTCAATAAAATCTGAAACTTAATTATTTCACAC